>NW_021637716.1:0-61159 GCF_004799145.2 Neltuma alba
AATATCCGGGATTTAATTTGGATTTGCAGGCTATGTTCTCATGCATTGACTTATCTAAATTAAAATTAAAGCTTTTAATATCTTGATGCATGTATATATGAGAGTATTCAAATTTATTTGATTGAAATTAAACAATGCACGGTTTGGACAGAATAAATCAATAATAAAATAACAAGTAATTAATTATACTTTACCGTAATATATTGATTAATATATTATTGTATATTTTTGGTTTAACTTCAGGTGAATTCCTTCGATTTATTTATTTTTTATTTTTTTGGTTTGCCCTTGACTTGGAATATGATGTAGACTCCGCGAGGAAGTTGCGTTTTAGTTCCTTCACTATACAAATAACAGCAAGCAGTTGTTCTCAGCCACATAAATAACCCAATTTCGCTTTATAATATAATAATTCATTATTAGCAATATAATTATTTAACAATAAGATCAAAAGTTAGCCATAATAATAATAACCAAATAATACAGACCATTTGAGTAATGCCATTAGCTTTTTGACAGATAGAAAGCTTGGATGGTGACATGAATTGAGAAGATAGGTGAGGTGGCTTTATTTTACTTGAAATTGTTGATGATTAATTTTAAAATAATGAGCATGAAAAGGCAAGTAATCGAGCTTCTTAGATTTTAATCTTCAGATTATAACTTAAAAACAATTTTTATTGTGTCAAAAGCTTAAAGGAATGGGAAGCTATCTTACTGGATATAGAGAGGAACCTACAATTTTGAGAGGAATACTTTCTCTGTTTATGCGATACCCGCATTTTTTTTTTATATTATACTAAATTTAAGTATTATCGAATTCAACTGAGATAAGCTCTTGGTGAATATTAACAATGATTTGTAATTACTACCTGTACTTAATTATCAAATTGATTAAGTCTCAAATTATAAATTACTCCTCCGCTCCTTAATATAAAACTTTTTTAACTAATTGATTAGATTAAAAAATTTAGGTAAGTTAGTTAATTATAAAAAAATATGACATTTTTTCTAAAACACCATAGTCACCTTTCTCAATATCCTCCCTTCCTCACTTACTTGATTATCATTGAAGGAGTATCTGTAGGACATAATTAAAAATTATTAAATATGAGAAATGTGTCTTATATTTAGGATCAAAATTAACTTAATAATTAGTTTCTATATACGAGGACCGAGGAGTATATATTTATCTTCTTGTGTTCAATGCAAATGTCTACAGATATTACCTAACCATTATAGAAATCAAGAGTTAAGAGAATTTGAAAGGTAAAATTCTAAACCAACCATTTTGTAATGTGGGTGTTTAGAATGCTTAATTTCAATTTGACTCCTTGATTAGAAATTAGGATGGTTGAAATTTTTGGTATGATCTTCATTATCTTTTAAATGTTTCAACTTGAGTAATTAAAGAGTGATAAATAACGGTTAAAAAGTTATATTAATTTCTAAAACCATGTTTATTAAATAGTCGTTGGCAAAAAAAAGTTATTAAATAACCATACTAATAAAAAGTGGTTATTCTAATTATAATCCAATTAATTTTTGGGGTAAACTTCTGTAATCCAGTGATCTTATTTAATCATTCTCATATATTTCACGAAACTAATAGAAACCAAAGGACCTAGAACCTAAAAGTGTTATGAAAAAAAAAATGATCATGATCTCTCAAATGCATGACCGGCCTTTACAAACTTACGTGACAATAAATTAAATACTAAAAGGCAGTACTTATTATATTGAGTAGTGGAACATAAAGTTGGTTCTTAAAATATTACAAAAAATTGAAACTAAAAAAAAAAAATTGACCTCATTTTCCATGGAATTAATTCTGGTGGCAGTCACGTCCAACAAGTTAAACAAATAAACTCTGAAAAAGTAGAAGAAAAATGAGCTACCTTAAAGATTCCATGCCTTTCCATATATAAGCCGTTTCATTTGATTAAAACCTAATGTTTTAAATTAAAATGGTAATGATTTTGACAAGAAAATTTCATATCAAACTCTGCTCATCATTTTTGTATACCATTAAATACAATTATTCCATAAATCGAACTTTTGGGCAATATATAATGATGTTAAAAGAATTTGCCATAATGTTTGGGACTTAGGTGAGTAATGATATATATTTTGTTTTAGATTGATATTGATATTAATATCGATTTTTGATGGGTTTGGACTTTGGCCCAACCTGACATCCATACAAAAAAAAAAAAAGAATTCTCTTTCCACATATATATAATTCAATAAAAATTGATATATGACATCTATCAAACTCATACTATCATTATTTGATCATAAACATTTTTTTCCCTTAAAAATAACTCATACTTTACTCCCTTGAACATCTAATTTCTTTTAGGCTGACAATTACAAGCCATGAGCCTATGACCTACTCCATTTATTTACTATTATGTTAATGACATTTTTCAAAAGCAAGGATCAAATTTTTAAGAATTATTTATTAGGGATTCAAATATCAGTATTCTTTTTCTTTTAATCATTTCTTCTTTTCTCCTCTCTGTTTTTGTTTGTTTGTTTACATAAAGAGGAACTTCTCACTTAAGGAAAATATTAGGTGAATATAAAAATAAAAGGGAAATTGCTAATAAAAAATCTCTCTCGCAAAATTTATTGCACAAAATACCTGAGGACTTGGATTCTGGGAGGGTATGCAACATGTTATTAATTATGCATAAATGTCTTTTATTCTGTAAATAACTTTTTTTTCCCTAACGATTCTGCAAATAACTAAAGATATATTATAAGTATGAACTGTATTTGTTGAAAATAAGTTACAGATGATTCTTAAACAACTGAGTAAAATATTTTCTAAAAAAAATTTTCCAAAACAAAATAAATTAAAATGAAAAACTGTGAATGGCTAAAACCAAAAAGATAAGGGGGTCCATTAGAACCAGAGAAATGGTGACACTTGTTGTCGTTTGCAGCAAAGACATGGTTTTATAATATTAATTAATTATAAAACAATTTAAATTTCAAAGAACATCGCACGAGGGCTCTTACTTTTAAATTAAAAGTGGAATTTGAATACGACAGCCTCACATTGTGGGCATCGCACGCCTTGCTTTTTCTCCATTTATTTTTAAACATTTCATTTCAAAATTATAAGAACCACTTTTTGTAGTTGACACAAATCCAACCCCGCCATCGGGGTTTATTTTAGAGAAAATTACAAATAAAGACTTCCTAATATGTAAAATTTTAATTTGGGATTCTGAATTTGGAAAATAGCAAATAAGAACTCGGTCTCACTTTTACAAATATAAAATGTAGGTAAAATGTTTGAAATGCCTTTCAACGAAATTGTGATTTGATCTACTGAAATTATTATTCGCTAAAGTGAATCTATCATTTTCTATAGTCAACTTGTCATTTGGCATGTTTTAAGTTAAGTTGTGATTTGATATACTAAAGTTATCATTTGATAAAGTGAATTTGTCATTTCTCATAGTTAACTTTGTTATTTGGCTAATAGGCATTTCAGACATTTTACCACAGTTTCATATTTGCAAAAGTGAGATCGGATCCTTATTTGCTATTTTTTAAATTTAAGATCCCAAATCATAATTTTATATATTATGAGGTCTTTATTTGCAATTTTCCCGTTATTTTACTTTTATTTTAATTTCATTTATTAATTTATTAACAATAATTTGTGGCCAACTTGGGCTCACTTGCTTCCCTTACCAATTAATGCCTTGGATCCTCCCTCCCTATCGTCTTTGTCAAGGCAGATGGACCGGGCCTGGTTTGGTCCCTAAAAATTATTACTTTCCCTATTTTAATTATTAAGAAAATAGGTTGATTTAATTATAAATTTTTAATATGCAGGTACATGAAATTTTTTCCCTAATAACCTTAAAAAAAATCTCTCTCCTATATTAATACTGATAACTCTTTCCTGAGAAATGTTAGAGAATATTTCTCTCACATTTAAAAGACACATGTGAAAAATTATAATAAATATTCAAAAGAAAGCAAACGGTTTATTATACTAAGGGACAAAATTAAATTTAATGATAATTAAGTTAAGTAAAAATGTTATAGGTGCTATATATATAGAGCCTAACGAAGCTTAACAATAATTAAATTATTAGATGCAAATTATTCTTTATTTTAATTCAATAACTCATTTTAACAATATTGCAATAAATTATTTTTAAATAGAATATTCTAAATCATTAATTTGGCTCAAAACAGAGGATCTGATTTTCAATATTTGAATTGCAATAGTGTTTTAAATGATTCCATTGTTTTTAAAAAAATGTGCTTGTTTTTTTAATTAGGCGTGACTTGTGGTCTTTTTCACAAGGCCAGCCCCACTACCAATTGGCGCTTCCTGAAGGTGCAGGAAAGCCTTACAAAGTTTATACTCCTCCGGTCCTAATTATAAACCCAATTGACTTATTAGGAGATTAGGAAGTAAGTATTGGTTATTTATAAATAAATAAGTGTTTGTTATTCCTAAAATATCCTTGCTAATTAGTATATTGGCTAAAACTATCATTATTAGAAGGATTATCTTGAAAAAAAATACATAAATATAAGAAAAATGGATTGGGTCTTATAATTAGGACCAAATAAAAGTCAAATGGGTCTTATAAGACCGGAGGATACTTTTTAGATGTCAACTTATTCATTAAAAGTATTCATAATTAATAAAACGAAAATTTATTTTAATGTGTAAATAAAAATAGGATAATTTTCGATATGGAAAGATAAGTACGGTTGAACCTCTTAATGTCTAGGGCGGCTTGCTTTATGAATATATTATCAGTTTTTTTTTTGTTGAAGAATAAAAAATATTAATAAATGTTTTGGGATGTTGATGTTTTCGTCAACAAATTCAATATTTATTAATAATTAATAATGCAAATGCTTAGTGTGGTGGGACTCCAACCACAATGAGTGAAGCTCTTTCACGTAAACAGGTCCCATTCGAGTTTGGATTATATGTTGCCTAGTTATATTTTCTTTTTATTTTATTTTTAGATAGTATACTCCTCCGTTCTAAATATAAGACTCATATATAGTGTGTATAAAGGTCTTATATTTAGAATTAGAGGAGTATTTTTTATCCTTATTTCTTTTTAAATTTTTACGTAAATTATCCTTATACATATTATTCAAACAAGAAGATAAAGGCGTAAAGCTTTTTAGGTATAGTGGACCACTAGACAGAAACAGAAAAGGACGATTAGTATTAATATTGACGATTGGCCGCTTCAGAATTCAGTTCAAATTTTCATATTTTTATTGACACCAACAGAGTATACCATTTTCTTCAATATATAGTTCTGCGTGCATTAATTACATTGTTTCAAAACTATAGATCTACATATTTTATTTGAAACTTGATAATTAGAACATAGAATTAAATCACCTAATTTTACCACTTGCCAGCTTCTAATGCGACGAGAACTTCCAAGTTAATGATGCTCACGATTCAGCTTTCGAATTTCGCCTCTATCCATGACACGTCCAACGCAATTTTAATTATTAAAATAAATTAAAGACATTTTTAGTAAATTTTAAAAATATTTACATTGACCTCATCCGATATCCTAAATAGACCGTCTTTCATATACATCAACAGTCCAAACTAATCTAGATTCACTAATTATAAGCATATCAAAGGATAGAATAGCTAATCAAGGAATTTAACGCTTTCTATATCCAAGCGGGAATCAAATCCCCGACTTTGATTAAGGAAGGATGAACCCTTATCATTCAACTACACGCCCCTAGTTAAAAATATTTACACATTGATTACTACCTCTGGTCCTTAATACCAACCTAATTGGTTAATTTGGAAATTAAAAAAGTTACTAAATTATTTAATTATAACATATGTCACATGATTTCTCCAAAATACTCATGTGTATCATTAGATTATATATCATTTCAAGAGTCAAATTAATTTGGAAAAATGATAAATATGAATATTTTAAAGTAATTTAATAACTTTCTTAATTTTTCAAATTAGTTAACTAAATCTTATAGTAAGGATTAGAGTACGCAATATGTTTTCCAACCTGTACGTTAAAATCTTAAACGGCAGATAAACCGCAGGTAGTGAAGGGTAAATCATAGAGCAAAACTGTTGAAGCTACAACTAAAATGCCATCAACCGAAATAAAATATATAAAGGACGTGACTGCAAACGGCCAAACCTCACTGCCAAGCCCGGTACCGAACAATCCGCCGCCCTGCCGCCGGCCTTGCCCGCCACAAAGATTGAAAAAACATGCTACGGCCAAAACAGCACAAAAGCTCAAGAAGTTCATTTGTTAAGTGGAGGGGAACTCCTAGAGAATCCCAATCCATGCAGAAACTGCTCTGAGGAAAACTGAAACATGTAATCGGCAAAAGAGAGATACGCAACGCTAATGTTGGAAATTCTTCAGATCTTCTGTTGAAGTGTCACGTCAAGCACTTTAATAGGGAATTTTGGCTGGTAATGTTCATCTGTGTCCACTTCTTCAATTTCCTGAAACAAGATCTTGTAAAATTTAGATTCAACATCAATCATAATCATGTATTCCATTGCTAGTCTTGCACAGATTGCTTGTACGTTTGGAAAGATGAAACAAGTTCATTCACCTGAACAACATCCTCTCCCTTGATGACCCGCCCAAACACAATAAGCTTCTCGTTTAGGTCTGGTATAGGCGCAGTTGTAATGAAAAGATCAAATCCTTTGTTTGTTTGTTTTCCCATGGATGTTCCAATCATGAATGCTTCATGCTTCACACTAGTCAAACGTCAAAATATTATTTAACATAAACTAATCTATTAATTTAATTAATACACCCAATAAATCATCAACAGGTGGATGGTTTATGGACATTGGAAACATCAAATCAAATTCTAAGACCAAAACAAAGGCACCTGGTGGTGTGCTTTCCTCTCACACTCCAATCTATGGTATGTCCTTTCCCTTGGTTTGCCCCTGCTTGAATCACGAAGTGCTTGATTACATGATGGAAATGCATTCCCTCGAAGTGCCCCTTTTGGCTGCAAAACCAGTGTAGTTCACATTAAAACCAAAAGCACATTACGTTCAAGAAATTTCATAATGTAAATCATGCTAAGTTGCAAACATAAATTTCACTCTGATTGCAGTTGAATATAGGTACAGTAGTAAGAACTCCGATGATTAGACCCCAAATTCTATCTCTCCCTCCCTCCGCCCTCACCCCCTTTCATTCTCATCCTCACAGCACGCTTTTCTCTAAACATAGGATGAAAACTTCATCAGAGATGAGAGTAGAGAAAATACTTGTAGACAGATACGAACTATCCAAACCGGAAAGGAAAACCAGAGAAACTCCAGATAGTTTTGTATTAAAGGAAAACCAGAGAAACTCCACATAGTTTTGTATTAATCAAGCAAAGAAACAATAAAATAACCCACCAACAGAGATGGATCCCAAGAAAAAATGCTAAATAGGGTTTCAACTTTCAAAGACACTGGAGCTATCCCTTGATTTCTTTTGGAAGATCCATCACAATCCCTCCCCACCCCAGTTTCCCCATTATTCTCCTCTAACATGCTCATTCACTCTCTTCTGCTTCAGTTCCTCGAAATCGGTATGTCATAGTAACCAATTTCAGTTCCCTCTTCTGCCCTTCCTACCACCTCACCATCTTTTCCTGTTTTAGACTGCCAAATATATCAGAGGCCCCAAAAAAAAAAAAAAACCACATATATCAGCGGCTTTTTTTGGGTTATTGGCCACAGGTGAACTCCTTCCTTCCCTTCTAGTTACTTCGATTGTAAACTTTGGTACTAGCAGGTCTGGTAGCAATAAGCCCAACAGCAGATCACATCTCTAAACAGAACAAGCAATCAAAACCCCATACCACTTTTAAGTGTAGAAGAGCTGTCCAACAACTGCATATATGGCATTGCAACTCCTTCTAAATATTCATTTGCCAGGTACTAGAGACAACTCATGTGAGGGAAATCTGGAAGATGCGGGCATTCCTCTCTAGTTAGATAAACCATGGAATCCCACAGAACTCACAACAGCACAAAGCTTGTTCGTATTTGACTCCTTTCTCTATCATGCAATTTTATGGCAAAAAGTGGACATTCTAAGAATGATTGGCATTATCAAATTAAAAGATATTTTGAATGAACGGAAGGATTACCAATAAAAACAAGAAAGAAAAAAGATGATGAAGATGACAGCAAGCTTCAGAAAGGGAACATTTCCCATCCAAGCCTCCTCCCAAAATTTTGTTTTCCCTTATTATTTGCATATGAATTAAACTTAACGTACAAAATTTTGGCCAACAACGCAATTACAAATTAAAAGTAATGAATGGTATAGAAACATAAGGCCTTACTGCTGTAAAAGCTACTTAACATTCAGCATACATTAATGGTAATGCAGAGTACAAAAATAAGGTGTAACTAAAGACTTAAATCAGTTGACTGACATAAACTCTTGATTGCCCTCTCTTTTTCGCCTTAACAACTCAAACCTAGCATCTTCCCCTACCCCAGCAACAAGATGAGGCAAAGATAAAAATGTTCAAGCAGCAAAGACAAAATCAGGAAGAATTCTTAAATTAAATCTTATACAAAGTACAGACAACATAAATGGGAAGCCTTGAACTTACCATAAGTCAATGAATTCATCAACAACTTCAGGGGAAGTTTCCTTGTAAAGTTCTATTACTATAGAGCCTTTAGAGGTATTTAAAACCTATTACACAATAGAAAAGATCAAGTTAATTTCATAAAATAATTAGAATGAACTAACATTTCGAATGCCTTCTATGAAAAAGTAAATCTAAATTGGCGTAATAATTTGCAAAAGCAAAGAAGTAATGCAGGCTGGTGAACAAAACTTACAGCATATCCAGGTAGCTCAGATTTTTTTGAGTTCACAAGAGTATTTTCAGCCTTCAGAAACAACAGGACAGAAGAAAAGTCAGAGTTAATGCAGTTGACAAATGCAAAAACCCTTGAGCTTTATATAATTATAGCACCTGATTTCCACAGGCAAAACCACATACAATTTATACATTGCAAGTGTTAACAAAGAATGGCTAAGAGACATATCAAGGGTATTATGAGATTACGACCAAAACAAATATAAGAGAAACAAAGAGTCTTGAAAGCCATGCGGAGTGAATCTTAGCCTCTTAGGTTTTACCTTAGAGACTACCATTTGATTCTCTGACCGAAATCTCGACCTGAATGCAGGCAAGAAAATAAATTGTTAGGAACAGATGATGCTCTTCCCAAGTCCCAACTTATATAAGAAAACGAGGCATTTCCTGTCAAAAATCAACATCATCATATATTATGATAAACAACTCATAACCCATATATTACCAGAGCTTATTCCAAATACATACACCTTGGTAATGTCTATCAATCAACAAATCTGATGCAAAATGGAAAAACTGACGTGCACTCCCAGCAGGGTAAAAAAAGATGAAGCATACACATTTTAAAAGTGACAATATAATAAGACTAAAGGGGATGTCAACAATTATTGGGCATTCCTCTATCCTGCAGCATAATCAATCTTCAAGTAAATACTGATACATCCCAAATGAATCTAACAAAAGTTAGAGTTAAATTTTACTAACGAGTTTTTATCACATGTTATTGTATCTGTTTATTGTGATGAAATTGCATATCTTCACTATGACTGTGAATCTGCCTTTATAAGTAGAACATAATCTATTTAACTAACCTGGGGAACCAATGTCCATACGCCATAAACAGCAAAAACACAATCAAAACCAGAAGTAAGCTGTAAAATATAATAGTCGATGCACTTATTCGGGAGGGGCCCTTCTTTCTCTTGCTTTGCTGTAGCAGAGCTTGAGGCTTGATCCTAGCCATTTTCAGTTGCAATCTCAACTAGTGGGATGGAAGTAAGGCCTAGAAAAGGAAGGGGTAAAAACCAAAAGGAAATGATGGCATATGTTATTACCATAAAAAAAAAAAAAACCAACTAAAAAGAAAATTTCTCATTGCCAACTTATATAAGAATAGCAAACAGCAATCGAACTCCGTGGTTTTGAAGTTTCAAAATCTAAACATGTCTGAAGAACTCTATCCCATGCAACAGCAAGACTTTTCCTCCCAAAGTCAATAACTACCCAAAGCAGCCATATAATCGGACACAAATTAAGATTAAACTAATCAAGAAACTTCAGAGACAGTTGCATCCCCCAACATTTGTCTCAAGAAATTGCCCAAAAACACCAGAAAAAAGTAAAATGAATTCTCCCTTGTTTTTCTATTTGTTACTTCTCCGGCATATGTTCTCATATGTTTAGCAAAAAAATAAAACAAATAACCATCAAGATCATGATCTTCATGCATAGATTACCTAAGTTCAAGATCACAAACAACACCTGCTATTCAGAGAGCAGTCGAAAATCGGCTAAGATAAAGGGGGAAGAAACACCAATAAGGATTTAAAAATCGGCCAAGACATGAACCCCTGCTGATAGAGTTTGGAAGGACGACATCGAAACAAGAGCATAACTAAACAAAAACAAAACCTACGAAAGCCTGAGTCTTTGGCGCAGAACAGAGAATGTACCTGAACGGGAACGGTCAGGCCCAGAGTAGGGTGGATCACAGAGAAACCAGCCAGATAACTAACCGTAGATGGCGGTTTGATTAGCAGCCACAATTGACGGATGAGCAAACCACATCAACGAGTGATAATTTTCAACGAAGGAAGTTTCGAAGTGCAAAGTGGTACAAGCGTTTCAGTTGGTGGTGGAACGGTGAAAAGAGATGAAGAGGTGACAACAAAAAAATAGTTTATTGTTAATTTAAAAAAAAAACTTTTAAACCCACTTAATTATTCATCGTTTATGTTGTTTTTATTCCATTATTATCATCATCCCCATGTATCCATATACAAATATATGGTACAAAATCTAAATTAGTGTACTTTTCATAAATGAACAGATTATTAATCATACACCTATTATTATGTTTTTACGCTTATCTTTTGTGGGAAGGCAAATCTTAAGTTCAGAATATTTCTTCAATTTCTTCATTTGAGGAACTTAATTATTCATATTAACCAAAACAACTGAAAATAACATTATTGTTGAATGAGCACCACTCCTTTCAATTCTTAACATAAAAGTTAAAAGCTAGTTATTTATATAAAACATGTATTATTTTCTTGAAAATATCTTTTTAATCATTATTTGCATGGTAATTACCTGTGGATGAAAAATGTGTTTGTATCATAATAGGAATAATTTGAGAAGCAATTATAAATTTCGCAAACAAAATAAATTGACATTTTACTTTTATTACTAGGGTAAACTCCCAAGCTATATGATTAGAGAAACCACATCAAATGCGCAATACTCACGTGATGGGAATATATGATTAAAGAGAATAATTTGATCCAATAATTTTATTCAAGCAAGAATGTTAATTAAAGTTTGAAAAGGACGATATCGTTTTCAGAACAAATCAGATAGGCATGGGTGAAAAAAATGGCGGATTTTACAAGAACAATTCTCTTCATACAAAATGACATGATACAACGTTAACTGGCATGTCCCTTGCAGAAGACTATTTTCCACATCTCAAAGCCAAAGGTGTACCGTCATCAGTATTTTAGGCCATCCTTCTACATTTGATATACATTGAAAACCCACCTACTCCCTCCTCTCTTTTTCTGTATTAACGGTTACATAAAAACTATATATATATATATATAACATATATGCATAAAGAGATCAAAAAGTTACAGAAAAGCAGCACGTGCATTAGGGAATAACATCAGATTTGCTGATAAAGATTAGTGCTGTACTGAGATATCGATATATAGGCTATAATAGCGTGTTGTGCAAGTAAGCGAGAGATGATCAGGCGTCATAACCACAATCAGCGCTTTTGTTTGAAGAGGATTGAGCATATTCCTTGTTGGAATATATGTTTGAAGATGACAATGATCCACCCACAGTACTACTGCTTCTGGACGAGATCCTTTCCAGTTGTCTTCTGTTGGAACGATGCTTAACTTCTTCCTCTTTCTCGTTCACAAATGTCAGGAAAGTCCGGAGACGTGCCGACATCGAGCTCTGGCTGGAGGACTCGATTTCGTCGGAGTAGTGTTTGGCGTACTGTCTCATCATTTGTACGAGATAGATGAGGAGGGCGAGCAGACAAGCGAGTCCACATACTAAATAGAGACCCCAGAAGGATTTAAGATCAAGTCTGTCCACTTCAAGCTTTGCACCTGGTGCTAGGCATGCGCTCTTCAAAAGCCATTTGTCATGGATCCTTTGAAGATCTCCATTCTCTGATAGTTCCAGAATGGCTGTTGAAAGGTCAACTGCTAAAGGAGAGTCTCTAGGAAAGGCCTGAAGGAAAGGGGGGGGGGAACACACGGAACAACTCATATTGGTAGTCTTATCCATATTAGTAATCTGATATTCTACGACAACTTCAAATCCGGAAACTGACATGAACAAGTTGAATTCCCTTGAGATTTTATCAAGCCTCACATTTGACTAGCATGGGATAAGTGAATTGAAACAGAGAGATTTTTAAAGTATAAGAGGACCAAATGATATGACTGTATTGCGCTCTGATTCTACTGAGAATGAGGGTTATATGGATAACAGGCTTTACAGAGTCAGGGACTAATGGCATGAAGTGCAGAACAAAGCTAGAGCCAAAAGAATAGTTGTCTTGAGAAATAAAAACGCAAGTAAACAGTAAATCCTCAGCAGTAAAAAGGAACAAGAAACCCAAAATAGTGTACAGATACTTACAAATCCCCAACCATTTCTGGTGAACTCTTGACCTACAATAGTAAAATCACACCGGCTTGAAAGGAAGAACTCAATAAAAGCACGCTCATCCACATATGCAGCGACACCGCCTTTCCAGGGACCATCTTTTAATGCTTTAGCAATCTCAACTCCTTTCTGCAGAGGAACGAGTCTTGATTCATGAATCCCAACTTCCTCAACTAAGTAATCTCGAGTGAAAGAACCCTGCAAGTAGCCAATAGGTTCTTTGCTCTTTACTAAGCTTTCAATGCCCTTAATGGGGGAAGAAAGCTGCTGTACTGTGAGGATTGAGGTCAGACTTGCTGTGTAACTTGAATTAATTATAAGAACCACAAATAGCCATATAAGTAGCACGAACCGACCAAGTGTGCTCACTGTATTTTCCCCTGCACAGTCAATAGACGAGTAAATTGTAAGTCAAAAAAGATATTACTTAGAGCATGGCTGTTACAAAATACAAAGATCCAGCACTTACTGTGAGCAAAGAACATGGTTGAAAAGCTAAACCTGCCAAGTATAACATAGATAGAAGTTATAGATGTGCCCTGTGCCTAAATGAATCAAAAAGTACGAACTGTAACATAGTATTGTTACATGCATCAACAAATTTCAGATATGGTTTAAAGGATTAAGAAAGACGCATATTTCCTCACCACAAAATTGTCACGACTTGCTTTTTGGGAGGCCCTCGAAAATCATCATTCAGCCTATGCTCCAAGATCCAAACAACAGCACCCACGACTAAGAAGAAGATTGCTGTGACACCCCACATCATCGGCGTAAATGGTCTCAGAAAAGCCCATGCATTGGATTCTACCTTCTTAACAGGTGCTACGACTGCTAGACCGGACTCGATATATGGCTGAGTAAAATCCACCATCTTTGTTCTTTCTGTTGTAATCGTAATGTCACCCACTGCAGCATCAAAGACCTGTAAGGGAAGAAGAAAAGTAGTCAGTCTCACAGGAGCATATTTCAAAAGGCTCAAACTCCACAGACAAATAATGGTGGACACTTACGCCAGCCGTGATCAGACGAACAAGCTCAGTATTATTAGGATTGCTGTGACCATCCCCAAATGGAATGAACTTATAGGGAGCCGCATAGGGCAGTAAGTTCACAGCAGCAAGGAATACATCAATGCAGAATCCCGTGAACATATCAGTGCCTTGTATTTGTGAGACAAATGATCGGAAACTAACCCTTCTTGGTACTCCAATTCTTAAGTGCCTTCCATTGTTTGGAAAAACCCAACCACGGGGCTTCTGTGTTGTTTCTCCAGGCCAGATCACAGGGAGCAGCTTTTGATTCGCACTGGAACGATTGGCTGGTTTTGAATAAAGTACTTCTGGAGAATCAACAGATAATCCAGAGTGATTAGACCAATAACCAATCCTCCTTGCGCCTGTTCCTATTACATTGATGATTTCATATGATGGATTCATAGGATTCCCATCAGCCGCATACTCAATATGACCTGTTACCCCAGTCATGTTAACCCCATAAATACTTGTACGCAACAGATTTCCTTGATCAAAGATGTTCACTGCATCAAGATGCAAGCTGTCTCCACGTAGTTGAGATAACTTCGAATCATAGGAGAATGTGATACGGTTCCCTTGTTTGAAAAATGTATCAAGTGCACGAGCAAGCATATAAACAGTATCATATGCATAGAGACCAAAAGTGTTCAATCCAAGTGGACCATCAGCAATCGCTCCCCTAGTCAGGTTTTTCCACCTAGAAAAGAACCTTCTCTTGAGCTCTGAATCAGGTGTGTGCATACGCAGTGTGAGAACTCCTTGAATTTCATCTATTTGATCTGGAGGGATGGGACTCTCAGAGTCCAGAAGAGTAGTGAGAAAGTTGGTGGCTATCCAGACATACCCAGTTCCCATCATCCCAAGATATTTTGCCACATTAAATACATGGGGCCCCCATGCAGCATTAGTGTGAAGAATTATAATCCGAGATTCAGCAAGAGCCACCTGAACAAGCACATCAGTAATCTCCTCCTTATTTGCTTCAGGGCTTATCGGTGCTTTATATGAGATTTTACAACGTCTCTCTGCAAGCTTATCCCCTAAAGAACCAATTCCATTCCTCCCATGGTCATCGTCAGCATAAATTGCAATAACCTCTCTCCATCCATAGAAGTCTACAAGCTCAGCAATTGCAGTCATCTGATAAATATCACTAGGAGCAGTTCTAACAAAGAATGGGAATTGAAGGGAAGAAAGTGTAGGGTCAGTGGCTGAAAATGATAGAAGTGGAACTTGGAGCTCGTTTGCAACATGAGATATGACATGAGCTGTTATGGATGTCTGGGGACCAATTATAGCCACAGTGTGTCTTGCCATGAGCTGCAAGACTGTTACGCATTGGTAATTTAATTAAATGACAAAGAACTATAATCTGCAAAAGTTTTGAAATAACTTAAAGTGAAAATAAGACCCCAAAAATGAGGATATTGTAAAGGACGTACCCTCAGAAATGCTTAGAAAACCTCTGTATTTGGAGTCCTCTTGCATTGAGACCCTCAGCTCAGTTTGTTCAAGAATGGAAGGATCGGAATTTATATCTGCAACTGCCGCTTCAATAGCTATTTTCACAATTCTACCCACGGTGGTATTGAAAGAGAAAAAGCGCTCCAATATTTACAAATTCAGGTATTGCTGAATTGTTCACGCCAGCCCCAGATGAAGAAAGCCCATTAGAGAGGATCATTAACATCGCAAGCCAAACGTTAATCATGGTTGCACGTTGCTTAAATACAAGCCACTAATTTACCACCCTGCTCAGCGAAACAGACGATGAAGAAGTTATAAGAATGCTGGATTTCCCTCTTCCCCACTCTGTTTCGAAGGGGGAAAAAAGAGCGCGCACACGAACACAAGCATAAAGACATAGACATAGACCCTTAACAGCATAAACAATGTTTCAAAGCTTGAAATATTAAAGCAAAAGATTTCCTCAACAGAAGCAGAAAATCTCATGATGCACACCACCAAGGCGAGAAGGAATCAAGCACTAAAGTTCCGGCCTTCAAAGCAATGGTAGCAGATAGCTCAAGTTAGCAACTCAGCTGGAATTCACTGGTGCATACCAGTAGATTCGGCATGTCCTAGAAAATTTAGCAGAAAACTAACCTGAAATTTTGGGTCGAAGTCGGGTTAACTCCAACCAGAGGACGACCATGAACACTCCCGAAAACCTGGGCAAAGAAGAAAAAGGAAGAAATCTGAGAAGGAACAGAAAAATAGAAGTTAATGAATAAAGTAGCATTAATGATTATGGGAGCATGAGTCACAAATGCTATACCCACCTGGATATATTCTTGCCCTCTTCTTCGTCTTATCGTTCTTGTTGTGTATAGCCAAAGGCTACTATTCCGTTGGCATCTATACACTCTGGGGTTGTAATGGCGCCTGCTCATGTGGGAGAAGAATGTCCTCACTTAATTTGAAGACAAATAAATGGTCACTATACAGTGTAGAGGCACGCAAACAGTGAGAAAGATGGCCCCTTGATGGAGCGTCGTGGGTATGAACAAGACAATTAGAAGAAGGACGCCATTAGATGCGATAAGATTAGCTTCCAATGACGTGGACTATACGCAGGAATAGTCAAGAGAATCTGGCCTGCACCCCGGGACGCCACTCACTGTGATGATGGGAACTTCCCAAATAATATTTTACTATTATATCATTTTGTTTATTTGTGGCGAACAAGGAGTACTTGTAGGAAAATTTGAGGCATCCCAAGACCCAAGCTTAAAATTCTAGAAGAAGTGACATTTGATATGATATCTTCTAAATATAATCAAATGATAAAAATATCTTTATATTATATTAAAAAGTTTATTAATAAGTTGTTAACTGATAATTACAAGTGTTAAGCAATAAATAATAAGAAATGTACTAGTATTAACAAGTTATTTATTAATAAATTGTGAGGGAACAATGACAAGTATTAAATAACTAATTATAAAAAATGTACTGATAATGATAAATTTGACAGTTTCTTTTTAAAATCAAATACAAAGATATTTAGTAGTGCCATACATGATATTTCATAAAATCTGATACAGAGATATTTTATTCATTTGACTATATTTATGAAATATCATATCTGGCACTTCTTTCTATGAGGTTTTAAACTCTTGAATGCCTGAATTGGAATACTATAATTTTCAACATCTTTTTATACTATTTTTCTGTACTTGTATAATACTATGATAAGAAATTTTTATCAATTTTTAATACAAATTTGAAGAACAAAAAGTAATTTTGAGTTATTTGATGATGTGAGGACACATTGAGAGGAGAAGAGAATGGGGAGAAATTAGAAGAGGCCTTGAATGGATGCCAAACGCGTGGCGTTGAAGAGGTGCATGGTTGGGAAATGGGAGGGAGGGAGGGAGGGAAGGCGGCGAGATGAAAGAAACAGTAGTGCGGTTGTTGGAGGCCCATATTTGAAACGTGACAAATGATCAAAAAGACGAGTGGGCCCCACTTTCCCTTCATGGGTTCGGGCATTGAAGATTTTAAATTTCAAATTTATAAAATAAATAATTTTTTATCATTAAAAATTTCGGTGAACTGAATTCAGTTCCTTCAAAGCACATGTTTATGATTATTTTTAACCGTATAATATTACCGCTCACCATTTGTCGTCACCTTCTCTTCAATAGATGTCATGTCGCGTTGACTCTTCCACAAATACTTTCATTATTAATTTTATTTTTTTTCTTATATAACTGCACACCAATGTCAAAACACGAAGCTCGGTCACCGTACGCTCATAATGATCCTTTGAAATACAACATTTGTTATCGTATAAAATTGCTAGTCCTGTAGCAATGCCATAAAATTTTGTTTTTTTAACCTTATTAGCAAGTTGAGTTGTGCTATTTTTGAGTTAAATTTGTGAGTATTAAATTTGTGAAGATCTAGTAATATTAAATAAAATTAAAGGAACGTATCTGTATTTGATTTTTTTTTTTTTTGCCTGCTACCTATTGTTAATTTTTCAGGGGGAAAAAAGGCAGCTACATGGAGGAGGAATAATGAGAAGAAAATAGAGAAAGTTAGAATAAAGAAAATTAAATTAATTACGCAATTAAAAACGAGAGGAGTTGCTTCACACACACGGGAACAGGTCTTTCTTCTCATGCACAAGTCAAATGCAAGAGAGCAAAAACGGACGATGATCCATGGGGACACTCACCCCTTTAGATTGACACCTTAATCGACTCTCCTATATCATTTCATTCATGATTCATGTGATGTTAGGCTCCACGTTGCCCTTTAATTTTGCTCTAATTATGCTGGAAAAAGAATTAATTTTTTTATCCTATTTATAAAGTAAAGAGAGAAATTTTTTATATAAATATACAATTCTATCATTTACTTATTATGGGGTTAATTTTTTTACATGAAATATAATGTATATTAAATAAGGATAAGGTTAAAAAATTATTGAAATCTAAATGAAAGTTATGAAGTTTAAAATTTTCCTATAAAATATGTTGGAAGTAGTTTAGACATAAGACCAGAGGAGCATTACTCTAATTCAAAGTAATTATATTAATATCATCTCTAATATTGATATCTAAACTTTGAAATAAATGATTTTTTGAAATAAATGATTTTAGTTCCTAAAATTAAATCTTATTTTGATTCATCTAAAAAATTTTCAGCCTTGAAACAATGTTTTCTGAAGAATCAAAATTATCGGCTTTAAATTTTAAGAATCGAAATTAAAGTGAGGTCGAATTTTAGAAATTAAAAGCAGTATTAATTTATTTTAATTTTATCCATTCTGGTCATGTTGATGATTTCAAAACTTAAAGTGTGCATTTTTTTTCCAACATTATTTTAAAAAATAAAGCGTGTAAACATCTACCATATACAAACGTTGTTGTGATAAGTGAAGAGGGGGTTTGGCAATATGATGAAACCATGGTTTTGAGACCAAACCATGGTTTGGGTTTCAAATTTGCCAAATAGAGAGGAAAATTAATAAACTGCGGTTTCAGGCCAAAATCATGATTTTGAACTCAAAACCATGGTTTTAAAAAAAGTGAATCCATTTTGCTTATGGCTTAAATTAGAGAGTATGATTATACCTCTCAGATTAGATCTCAACAATAATATGGCTTTAACACCCCTTAATTATTTTTTTATAAACATATTTAATCTTATATTTTATAAATATATACACATATTAATTAATTATTAATTATATTATCTTATGTATTATTAATTATGTTAGTAAAAAATATATTATTAACAATTTATTCCTTCAAATTAAAATATATCATAAAATTTATCTTTTATGTAATTATCATATTAACTTATGCCCTTTTTAGTAATTTGTATATATAAAAAGTGTTTCTGACAACAATTATCTAAATACTCTCACTTCTCAGAATCACTTTTTCACAAAACCTATTCTTTATAAAATATATTCTTCCAAAAATTTTTTTTTCAAAAATTATTCTTCAAATTATGATTTGGTTTCGTCTGAACACCTGCTAAATATTAATCACATGCCGCTTGATATTTCAGGTCCGTATGAGTTGTTGCGGCTTAGCAGGACCTGAGGGCGTCTGGTCAAGCTGACAGGCCCACATGACTTTAACAACAACTTCAATAATTTATTAACAGTTACCCAAAATTAAGAAAGTTCAACTCTTTATTAAAAATAAAAACTTTTTATGAGTCAACTAATATGTATTAATATTAGTGGAAGGGGAAGCTGAGTTTCCAACATTTTTTTCCCCAAATATCAGGTCAAAAAAACATTTTTTCCCCAAATAAGAACTTTTCACTGATTTTCCCAAAAAAATTTGAAAGTCAGAAAAAATCTGAAAAAATTGGACTAAAAAATAAAATAAATAAATAAAGTATTTGATAGGTAGAATCAACCTCTTAAAAAAAATATCTTATCCACATTAGAAATTAAGGGCTCGTTTGAAATAACTTATAAACATTTTATTAATTATAATTTAAAAAAATGATATAAGCATATGAAAAAAAAATTATTTAAATTTATGTGAAATGTACTTATAAATACTTATATAGTAAGTCAACTCATTTATAATTGAGTTCTGTGTGATAAGAATATATTCCATCGGGTCCTATTTAGTACAGTATAACACAGTGAGAGGCACATCAAACGTGACCCATTTTACGATTTAAAATATGACAAGAAAAGATTTAAAAGAGATAATATATGCATACAACTACTTCTTTATTAATTATTTTGATTTTTCGTATTATTTATACAATAGGTGCTCATTTTAAACATCCGTAACATCACATTGAAGTGAACTACAATGACCACATTCTCTAGTTAACACTGGGAAGGATCATTTTCATAATGAACACCGTTAATATTGGAGCCATCCATTGACCCATCTTCATGCGCTACTTTTCTGCTTCTCCTTGGCTTGCTGCAATTCTTTCCTTCCTCTTCTTTTTCATTGACAAAGGAAATAAATGACTGGATTCGAGCTGAGTGCGACAAGCCGGCGAGGTCGCAGTCAGAGTGGCGGCTAAAACGGTAGGCCATGCGAATGACATAACAAAGCAGAGCTATGAAGCAGGCAATCCCACATAGAAGAAAGAGACCCCAAAAGCTCCTTAGCTGCAATCTGTCTATGCCTTGCTTTGAGCCTTCTGAGCTGCATGCACTTCTTGAAAGCCATTTGTCATGTATTCTTTGAAGATCACCGTTCTCTGATAGTTTTAAGATTGCTGTTGACATGTCTATTGCCAAAGGAGAATCTCTGGGAAAAGCCTGCAACACAAGCGTGTGCATAATTAATGCACTTATTTCCAAGTTTCATGAAGAAAGAAGGAGAAAAGCAACTTACAAAACCCCAACCCATTTTGGTGAACTCTTGACCAACGATTCCAAATTCACATCTAGTTGAAAGAAAGAGCTCCATGTAAGCACGTTCATCAATGATTGCTGCAACACCACCATTGGCAGGTCCATCCTTCAAGGCTTTCTCATATTCTAATGGAGAATCCAGTGGCACAAGTCTGGATTTCATGATGTTGAGTTCTTCAGTGAGGTAGTTCTCTGCAAATGAGCCTCGTAGATAGCCAATGAGGTCTTTGCTGGTTACTAAGCTCTCAATTCCTTTCACTGGGGAAGAGAGCTGTTCCACTGTGAGAATAGAGGTCAGGCTTGCTATGTAGCTGGAGTTCAGTATTAGGACTACAAATAGCCATATTATCAGCACTAAGCGACCCAGGGTGCTCAAAGTTCTCTCTCCTGCAAAGAGTTGATGATATTATCCACCCAAAAAATGAAATTAACTATATAATATTCACTAGAATTTTGTGTGAAAAATCAAAACGAGATTGTAGTCTATCACTCACTATGTGCAAAAAACAGGGTTGAAAAACTAAACCTGCAAAGAGAAACTTCACATGTTAGCAACAAAGTTTATGATGTGTTTGTATATATAAAGCACTGTTTAAACACTGTAACTTAGGGTTTTATGAAGTGTGAACCAAAAATAGAGCTTCAACAGTATATTCTTTCCTCACCATATAATGGTCACAAACTGTCTTCTAGCGGGACCTCGAAAATCGTCATTTACTCGCCGTTCTAAAACCCACACAACTGCTCCCACAACAAAGAAAGACATTCCAGTCACAAACCACATCATTGGAGTAAATGGTCTTAGGAAAGCCCAAGCGTTAGAGTTTGACTTTCTAATAGGAGCCACAACAACTAGCCCAGACTCAATATATGGTTGTGTGAAATCCACTATCTTTGTTCTGTTTGTGGTAATAGTAATGTCACCTACCACAGCATCAAACTCCTGCAATTATAAAGGCAGAGTCTCAAGATACAGTATGTCTGATAAAACACATGAAGATGATGAGAAAACAAACAGATTCAATATTTAGCCAAAAAGATGTTGGTAATTCATTTAGATTAGATGTTTATACTTACACCAGTTGTGATTTTTTTCAGAAGTTCTGAGTTTAATGGGTTACTTTTACCATCTCCAAATGGGACAAAATTGTATGGAACTGGATAAGGCAATAAGTCCAGTGCAGCTTTGAAGACATCTATGCAATAACCTCCAAATATTTCAAATCCTTCAATTCTTGACACAAATTCATGGTAACTAATCCTGAGAGGCACCCCAATAATTAAACGCCTACCATTGTTGGGAAAAACCCAACCACGAGGTGTTGTTGTTGTTTGCCCAGGCCATATCACGCCATAAAGCCCTTTACTTGAGTTTGAATGACTAGGTGCTTGTCCAGTGTGTAAACCAGAGGAATTGGACCAAAATCCAATCCTCCTAACCCCAGTACCAATCACATTAATGATTTCGTATGAAGGATTCATAAGCTCGCCATCTGGACTAAACATCATTTGACCTGTTAAACCAGTTCTATTCACCTTCATAGTTTCTTCCAGCAATAACCTCCCGTTGGCAAAGACCCTTATAGAATTTAAGTCCAGTCTACCCCCTGTTAGTTTGTTTAGACTTGAATCATTTGAAAATGATAAAGTCCCTCCCCTATTGAAAAATGAATCAAGGGCATGTGCAAGGACCCAAACAGTGTCATAGGCATAAAGGCCATAAGTGTTCCACATGAAAGGACTTTGATCAGGAGCTTTCTTCTGTACTAAATTACTCCACCTGGAAGATAAATTCTGTTTCGTTCCAGAATCAGGTGTGTACATTCTCAAGGTTATAACACCTTGGAGGTCATTCATGTATGAAGACGACCTAGTTGGATCAGTATCTAGGACTGTGGAAAGCCAATCAGTGGCCAACCAGACATACCCACTTCCCAACATGCCTAGTGACTCAGCCACATGAAGTACATCTACACCAAAACTAGGGTATATGTGTAGGACTATAACCCTGGACTCCCTTATAATGACCTTGACTAGTGCATTGTTTATTTCTTCCTTGTCGATATTATTTGGTGTAAGAGGGGCTTTATATGAGATCTTACAACGTTTCTCAGCTAGCTTATCTTCTAATGCAACTATCCCATTTCTTCCATGATCATCATCGATGTAGATTGCTATCACATCTCTCCATTGATAATAGTCAACAATATCTGCCACAGCAGCCATTTGAAATTGATCACTATGTGTTGTCCTAACAAAATATGGGAACTGAAGAGAAGTCAAGGTAGGGTCTGTTGCCGCAAATGATAGTAATGGTACTTGCAGTTCATTGGCTATGTGTGAAATCACGTGAGCCATCACTGAGTATTGAGGGCCAATTATGGCCACTGTATCATTCTCCATCAATAATAATGCTGCCAAAACAAATAAATCAACATAATCATTAGGAATTTGAATCCTTTTCGGTGAAGAGAATGCCTAAATCCTAATGAGAGAGAGAGTGAGAGAGAGAGAAGGTGAGATTTGAAAAGAAACTTATAAAGCTAACAAAGACAAAGGCATGCGATTGCTCAGCCTGCAGAAACATTAGCTGGCTAGGCAGATATTTTATATTCATGCATGCATATATGCATTCAAAAAGAGAGTAACACAGAAATGCAACTGTGGATGGAAAGAATCCAAGTATAAAATCAACCTTGATTGCTAGATCTTACCAGTCTTTTTCTCTTTTTTTAATTGAACCTTCCAGTATTACTGGTGCGTACGAAAAATTGCATAAGGAGGGAAAAAAAAATTTAAAGAGCACATATATAGTTTGAGAAGGACCTACAGTCAACGATGCCAAGAAAACCAGTGGAGAATTTGGTGTCCTGGAATGAAATATTGAGTTTAGTTCCATTAAGAACTGATGGATTGGAGTTTATATCATCCTTTGCCGCATCAATTGCAACTCTTGCGACTTTGCCAGCGGTTGAATTGAAAGATAGAATTGCCCCAATGTTGACGGAACCAGGTCTTGCAGGAACACCACTTAACCCGTTTGAATAAATGCCGCAGTAGAAAATCACGAGCACAAGAAGCCATATTTTTTGCATGACGTGCTGTTTGGCCAAAACAAACTTGCAACTTATGTAACTATTAAAGAGAAGAACAGCGAATCTAGAAATAAAAGAGGAGACAAGTATAGTGGTGAAAAACAGACACTAAACACGTTAATTTTTGCATGGCTTTGCCTCCGAATGTACGAGTGTGGCAACTTAAAAGCAAAATAAAAAAGGAAACAACTTTTTCAAAAGAGAATACAGCATAAGCCATAATATTGACTCACTTTTTTTCTTTTAAATAAGAAGGTGAGGGCTGAAAGCGAAGAGATAGATGAAATCAAATGCTTTTTCCTTCCTTAGGCTCTAAGGCTGAAATAGCTCATGATTGTTTATGAATGTGTCAAAATGAAGCGGCATGAAACCCTTTATATAGGAAGTGGCCAGGCTGAGGTCATGAGTTATGACATCTTTTTGTGTGTCCTCTCATTGTGAGGCTTTTCTAAGTCACACTAGCATTTAAAAACTACTCCTTTGGTCCTATATATTTATAGGGTAGAGAGAAGATATTTTTTAGTCCTATTCATAGAGCACTGCGAGATATTTTTTATATGGATGTATAATTTTATCCATCGTTTATTATTGTGTTGACTTTGTTTATATGACGTATAATGTATATTAAATAGAGATAAAGTTGAAAAGTTGTTGAATTTTAAATAAAAGTTAATAAAATTTAAAATTTTTCTTGATAGAGGTGGTAAAACAGGCTGGCCCGCTGTGAGCTTGAGACCGTGCGGGCTGGTCTTAAAAGGACCGCCTCTTGATGAGTTCATTTATAAATTTTAAAAGTCACTCGATTATCAATATACCAATATTTTTATGCACAATATAAAATTTATATGAAACCGTGAAAGATGCGGCTTATTCTTCAAACTCCATGTAACATAGTTACATAGCCCATATTTAATTAGTTAATTTATATATAACGTAAAATTTAATTAATTTTGTGCTTTTTACCCTAAGATAAACCTACTATTTACGGAACTGGATCTCTTCAATCGAGGTCCTGTTAATTGAGTCATAACTGGGGTAATCAACCATTAGATCGTGAACTGCACATAAAAACCTCGAAATCTTTAATTAAAAAATTAAAACTCTTATGCAAGTGAGAAGTTGTGGGTTCAATTTTATTTATAATTAGGTTATTATCAGGTTATTATTAGCTGTTCCTTTTCTTTTTTCTGGAAAAAAGGGAGGCTAGGTTGCCCTCACCCCAATCATTTGGATGCATTTTTGTCAAATTCATGAGTTGGCTCTCTGAATTTAATGTTTCTACATTTTCAGCTTAGAAAATTATGTCAAGTCGCTCTTAAACTCATTAGTTGTAAGCTCAATCGAATTTACGAGTTCATTTATCAAGCTTATCGTTTTTACATTTTTAACTTTTAAAATCATGTCAATCCACTCTTAAACTCATGTTAAATTTTTAGATTAAGGTATGTTTAGTGACTTTGTATATGATTTTTATAAAAATTTCTTTATTGAATATGGTAAATTATGACAGCTGATTAATTTCATTTTAATTATTTGGATGTAAAATATATTTAAATGAATTTGTTGTTGTCTTTTATATTTTAATTATTTACTTATATAGTTTTATACCAATTTATTAATGAAAATAAACTCTTATGAATTTACAATCCAAGCTTATATTCCTATCACGGGTTTGACAATTGTGTTTGGGTGTATGCAAATTTCCCCTAACTATTCATTGTCCACGTTCGCTCATTGGTTATTATCTAATCTGTTAATTTATTAATAAAAGGGATGATATTTGTACGAGTGTTGTGTAGATATTATATTTTACTTAAAAAGTGCACACAACTTGGGGGGAAATAATGATGTGGCAAAGAGAATCCAAAACAGCAATAATTTCCAAATGGAATGCCTGCGCGCACTCAATTAATTAATTAACTCACACATGCACTTTCTTTGCAAGACAGCCAAACTAATTGGGACAAACCCACACACATTCTTTCAAAACTCACCAATAATTTTTTATCAAGAAAAAAAACTGACCAATAAAATAGTTGCTAAGTTTTGTTTGGGATTACATAATAAAATGTTATAATTAAAAGTGCAATGTGTACGCACGCTTAAGTGCAATCCCCATTATCCTGTGGAACATATCGTGTGTGCCGTTCTGTGAGCACTTTGTCAAGTGGCCTCTTTAATTAATTTGCTTCTTTTTTTTTGTTCTTTTTTATTTAAATATTGACATTCATAATGCCTGATTGACCAAACAAAAAGTGTCAATCTTTAATGGGGGAATTTTTGCTTTTTTTTAAAAGTGAAATTCATCATTTAGTATGCAGGATAAACCGAAGATAGACTTAAAAAAAGGGTAATGTTCATAAGTAATGGAAAGTAGAATAAAATGGGGGGAAATTGTTAATACTCGTTCGGTCCTTAATATAGAACTTAATTATTGAGTTGATTTTGGTCCTAAATATAATATCTGTTTCTCATATTTATCATTTTTTTTCTAAATCACTCTCATGGATACTCCCTTAATTATAATCAAGTAGAAGAAGACGAGAGGATATTAAGGAAAATGAATATGGTGTTTTAGGAAAAACATATTATATTTCTTATAAATAACTAACTTACTTAACTTCCTTAATCGAATCAAATTAGTTAAATATATATTATATTAAGGGCCGGAGGAGTATATTTTTATGTGTTTATTATCCAAAATAATTAGTGACGATAAAGTCGTAGCATTTTTCTTGAGTTGTCATTAATTACCTAACAAAACATAAGAAAAGGCTGCATAGTTTTATCGTCGATTTCCGACTTATCAACACGTGATTATTCAACAATTCACACACATATAAAGTCAGAAGACGGAGGAGGTCACGCGTTTTTAGGACGCACGTCGTCCAAAGAGGTTCGAGGTTGTTTGGAATTGGAAGGAAAGAACTTGCTGAGAAAATTCCGCGGGGAAAAAGGACTTTGAGTGGGTCAAGAGCTGCACATGTTTTCACAAACCCGCAGCGTCTCATTTGGGGTGTGTTTGGATAGAAACCAAACCATGGTTTCAAAAGTGCTTTTACGAATTACGAAGTAAATATGTGGAATCTCCTTTTGCGGAAAAGTGCTTCTGAAACCACGGTTTGGGGATACCCAAACAGGCCCTTGGTCTAACATGAATTCTTGCGTGCAACCGCCTCTTCTATCTGTAAATTAGTCTTTATGTTCAAATAACATCTTTCTTTTCTATATCCTGTGCTCCTTTAATTCTATTTATAAAGCAAAGATTGATTTTTTTAATCCTATTTATAATTTATTTTATCAAATTTTTATCATGAATATACTATATTGTCCATTATTTATTATAGTACCGATTTTTTTAAAAATATATATATTAAATTGGGATAAAATTAAAAAGTTGCTATATTTTAATGATGACCTAATATAGTTTAAGTTTTTTTTTAATCTATGTGAAATATAGTGAAAGTGCCTTATGAATAAGAAGAGAGGCGTATTTCCTTACGTAATTCATCATCTTAGAAACATTAATTTTTCAATGAGAATTTAATTCTCAATTTTCCCATGTAATTTTTTTTTTGAATTCATTATCTCCTTTTTTCCGTATCTCACTCTATGCACACCATATCTATGGGGTGCTTGGAAACCCCAAAAAAACAATTTTAAAAAGTACTTTTATATATATAAACTGAGATAAAATATTTTCACATACTTATTTTGGATACCATAAAATTACCTTCAAAATTATAATTTGGCTTCCATTCAAATACCTCTTATAGGCTTTAAATTCTTTTTCCCACCTTTAAAAAGTAAAGAAGTGGAAGATTGCATTACGAGAGAGTTTTTTCCCCTATACAAAAATTCAAAGACATAATATTTATTATATTTGTATATCAACATTAACAATTACTTGATTGTCAGGAGTTTTATAATTTCTATTTTTCTAGTAAAAAATACTGTAGTTCATTAATACGTGGGAAAAACTATTGACCATTTTCACAACGAACACTGTCAATAGTGTAGCCATCCGTTGACCCATCTTCATGCACCACTTTTCTACTGCTCCTTGGCTTGCTGCAATTCTTTCCTTCCTCTTCTTTTTCATTGACAAAGGAAATAAATGACCGGATTCGAGCTAAGTGCGATGAGCCTGCAAGGTCACAATCGGAGTGGCGGCTGAAACGGTAGGCCATGCGAATGAGATAACAAACTAGAGCTATGAAACAGGCAATGCCACAGAGAAGAAAGAGACCCCAGAAGCTCCTTAGCTGTAATCTGTCTATGCCTTGCTTTGAGCCTTCTGAACTGCATGCACTTCTTGAAAGCCATTTGTCATGTATCCTTTGAAGATCACCATTCTCTGATAGTTTCAAGATTGCTGTTGACATGTCTATTGCCAAAGGAGAATCTTTGGGAAAAGCCTGCAACACAAGCATGTGCATAATTAGTGGACTTATTTCCAAGTTTCATGAAGAAAGAAGGAGAAAAGCAACTTACAAAACCCCAGCCCATTTTGGTGAACTGTTGACCAACGATTCCAAATTCACATCTAGTTGAAAGAAAGAGCTCCATGTAAGCACGTTCATCGATGATTGCTGTAACACCACCATTGGCAGGTCCATCCTTCAAGGCTTTCTCATATTCTGATGGAGAATCCAGCGGCACAAGTCTGGATTTCATGATGTTGAGTTCTTCAATGAGGTAGTTCTCTACAAATGAGCCTCGCGGATAGCCAATGAGGTCTTTGCTGGTTACTAAGCTCTCAATTCCTTTCACTGGGGAAGATAGCTGTTCCACTGTGAGAATAGAGGTCAGGCTTGCTGTGTAGCTTGAGTTCAGTATCAGGACCACGAATAGCCATATTATTAGCACTAAGCGACCCAGGGTGCTCAAAGTTCTCTCTCCTGCAGAGAGTTAATGATGTTATCCACTAGAATTTTGTGTGAAAAATCAAAATGAAACTGTAGTCTATCACTTACTATGTGCAAAAAATAGGGTTGAGAAACTAAACCTGTAAAAAGAAACTTTACATGTTAGCAACAAAGTTTATGGTGTGTGTTTATATATATATATATATATAAAGCACTATTTAAATGCCATAACTTAGGGTTTTTATGAAGTGTGAACCAATAATAGAGCTTCAATAGTATATTCTTTCCTCACCATATAATGGTCACAAATTGTCTTCTAGCAGGACCTCTAAAATCATCATTTACTCGCCGTTCTAAAACCCATACAACTGCTCCCACAACAAAGAATGACATTCCAGTCACAAACCACATCATTGGAGTAAATGGTCTTAGGAAAGCCCAAGCACTAGAGTTTGACTTTCTAATAGGAGCAACAACAACAAGCCCAGACTCAATATATGGTTGCGTGAAATCCACTATCTTTGTTCTGTTCGTGGTAATTGTAATGTCACCTACCACAGCATCAAACTCCTGCAATTATAAAGGCAGAGTCTCAAGATACAGTAGATCTGATAAAACACATGAAGGTTATGAGAAAACAAGCAGATTCAACAGTTGGCCAAAAAGATCTTGGTAATTTGTTTGGATCAGATGTTTATACTTACACCAGTTGTGATTTTTTGCAGAAGTTTTGAGGTTAATGGGTTAGTTTTCCCATCTCCAAATGGGACAAACTTGTATGGAACTGGATAAGGCAATAAGTCTAGTGCGGCTGTGAACACATCTATACAATAACCTCCAAACCTTTCAGATCCTTCAATTCTTGAAACTAATTCATGGGAACTAATCTTGAGAGGCACCCCAATAATTAAACGCCTACCATTGTTGGGAAAAACCCAACCACGAGGTGTTGCTGTTGTTTGCCCAGGCCATATCACGCCATAAAGCCCTTTACTTGAGTTTGAATGACTAGGTGCTTGTCCAGTGTGTAAACCAGAGGAATTGGACCAAAATCCAATCCTCCTAACCCCAGTACCAATCACATTAATGATTTCGTATGAAGGATTCATAAGCTCACCATCTGGACTAAACATCATTTGACCTGTTAAACCAGTTCTATTGACCTTCATAGTTTCTTCCAACAATAACCTCCCGTTAGCAAAGACCTTTATAGAATTTAAGTCCAGTCTACCCCCTGTTAGTTTGTTTAGACTTGAATCATTTGAAAATGATAAAGTCCCTCCCCTATTGAAAAATGAATCAAGGGCATGTGCAAGGACCCAAACAGTGTCATAGGCATAAAGGCCATAAGTGTTCCACATGAAAGGACTTTGATCAGGAGCTTTCTTCTGTACTAAATTACTCCACCTGGAAGATAAATTCTTTTTCGTTCCAGAATCAGGTGTGTACATTCTCAAGGTTATAACACCTTGGAGGTCATTCATGTATGAAGACGACCTAGTTGGATCAGTATCTAGGACTGTGGAAAGCCAATCGGTGGCCAACCACACATACCCACTTCCCAACATGCCTAGTGACTCAGCCACATGAAGTACATCTACACCAAAACTAGGGTATATGTGTAGGACTATAACCCTGGACTCCCTTATAATGACCTTAACTAATGCATTGTTTATTTCTTCCCTGCTTATGTTATTAGGCGTAAGAGGGGCTTTATATGAGATCTTACAACGTTTCTCAGCGAGCTTATCTTCTAATGCAGCTATCCCATTTCTTCCATGATCATCATCGATGTAGATTGCTATCACATCTCTCCATTGATAGTAGTCAACAATATCTGCCATGGCAGCCATCTGAAATTGATCACTATGTGTTGTCCTAACAAAATATGGGAACTGAAGAGAAGTCAAGGTAGGGTCTGTTGCTGCAAATGATAGTAACGGTACTTGCAGTTCATTGGATATGTGTGAAATCACATGAGCCATCACTGAGTATTGGGGGCCAATTATGGCCACTGTATCATTCTCCATCAATAATAATGCTGCCAAAACAAATAAAATCGACGTAATCATTAGGAATTTGAATCCTTTTCAATGTAGGGATTGCCTAAATCCTAATGGGAGAGAAAGAGAAAAGGTAAGATTCAAAAAGAGAGTAACTTATAAAACTAATAAAGACAAAGGCTGGTACGCCATTGCTTAGATTGTAGAAACATTACATGGTTAGGCAGATATTTTATATTCATGCATGCATATATACATTCAAAAAGAGAGTAACACAGAAATGCAACTGTGGATGTAAAGAATCCAAATATAAAATCGACCTTGATTGCTAGATCTTACCAGTCTCTTTCTCTTTCTTTAACTGAACTGTCTAGTATTACTAGTGAGCATGAAAAATTGCATAAGGTGAACAAAATTTAAAGAGAACATATATAGTTTGACACGGCCTTACAATCAATGATGCCGAGAAAACCAGTGGAGAATTTGGTGTCCTGGAATGAAATATTGAGTTTAGTTCCATTAAGAACTGATGGATTGGAGTTTATATCATCCTTTGCTGCATCTATTGCAACTTTTGCGACTTTGCCAATTGTTGAATTGAAAGATAGAATTGCCCCAACATTGACGGAACTAGGTCTTGCAGGAACACCACTTAATCCGTTTGAATAAATGCCGCAGTAGAAAATTACAAGTACAAGAAGCCATAGTTTCTGCATGATGTGCTATTTGGCCAAAACAAACTTGTAACTTATGTCACTATTAAAGAGAAGAATGATGGACCTAGAAATAAAATAGCAGAATCTAGAAATAAAGAGCAGACAAGTATAGTGATGAAAAATAGACACTAAACACCTTGACTTTTGCATGGCTTTGCCTCTGAATGTGCGAGTGTGGCAACTTAAAAGCAAAATGAAAAAGGAGACAACTTTTTACTTACCTTTTTTCTTTAAATAAGAAGGTGAAAGCCGAAGGCTAAGAGTATGAAATCAAATGCTTTTTCATTCCTTAGGCTTTAAGGCTAAAACAGGTCATGGTTGTTAATGAATGTGTCAAAATGAAGTGCCATGAAACCCTTTATATAGGAAGTGGCCAGGCTGAGGTCATGAGTGATGACGTGTTTTGTGCTCTCATTTTGACGCTTTTTTAAGTCACACTAGCATTAAATTACTAGCATCACTTTTTATTGGGTTTTTTTTTTTTTTGGTTTTTGCCATAACTCCTTTCTATCATACTCTCTCCCAATCTCACGCTCAAGAGAGCCTTAAAGAACATGGTTGGTATCAGTTAGGCTACAACGCCTTAGCCATTATTAATAAGGAGAATTACAATCAAGTCTCAAGAAAGAGAACTAATTACTAGCTAAAAGGTTCTAATAACAACCTAAACAGCCCGTAATGATAAGTTCTAGAGTGAAAAATGACAATCTCTGAGACTTGTTTTGTAATTTTTTCCTTTCATTGGGACCTCATTGTAATTCTCCCTTATTAATATCACTTTTTGTTTCATATTAATTGGAAATGTTGATTTACCTCGCATTATTTTCATTTATAAGATAGATATTTTTTGGTATGAGGTATTTTGGATATAACAATAGTAATTCATCAATGACCTTATTCCAAATAAAGATACACTTCACTAATTGTGAGTTAGTTAATAGTAAGTGTTACATGAAAGCCATTTATGGTTTTCACGATTCAGTCCAGAGCATCTTACAAAATTGACACAGAATATTTTTTATTACCGGAGCCAAGAATATAATATCCCCCAGTGATAGCAAAAGATTACTTTTAAAATTCCAATTTTGATGAGTTCATTTATAACTTTTAAAAGTCACTCGGTTATCAATATATCAATATTTATATGCATAATATGAAATTTATATGAAACTGTGAAAGATGCGGCTAATTCGTCAAACTTCATATAACATAGCCAATATTTAATTAGTTAGTTTATATATAACCTAAAATTTACTTAATTTTGTGCTTTTTTTCCTAAGATAACCCTACTATTTACGGAATTGGATCTCTTCAATTGACGTCCTGTTAATTGAGTCATAATTAAGGTGATCAACCTTTAGATCGTGAATTAGTATTAAGGGAAGAGTTTCACATAAAAAACTCGATATCTTTAATAAAAAAAATTGTAATTTCCCTCAAAATCATCAAATCAAATGATCATTGCAATTGGTCAATTGAGGGCATCCAAATCCATTATTTACTGCATCAATTTAAACGGATGATAATTTCTAATCACCTTACCGTTTAGTAGTATGAAAACTCTTGTGCAAGTAAAAAGTTGCAAGTTTGATTTCATTTATAACTATTAGGTTTTTGTCAGGTTATTATTACCTATTCCTTTTTTTTGGGAAAAAAAGGGAGGCCGGTTTGCCTTCACCCCAACAATTAAGATACATTGTTGTTAAATTCGCAAATTGACTCTCTAAATTTAATGTTTTTACATTTTCAGCTTATAAAATCATGTCAAGTTGCTCTTAAACTCGTGTTAACTTAAACTCAGTCGAACTTACGAGTTCACTCACCAAGTTTACTATTTTTATGTTTTTACTTACAAAATCATATCAATTCACTCTTAAACTCGTGCTAAATTTTTTAATTTAGGCATGTTTAGTAACTTTATACATGACTTTTATAAAAAAAAATTTGTTGAATATCATAGATTATGAAAGTTGATTAATTTAATTTTAATTATTTAGATTTAAAATATATTTGAATGAAATTGTTGTTATTTTTTATATTTTAATTATTTAATTATTATTTTTGGTACCAAATTATTAATAAAGGTAAATTTTGCGATTTGAATTTATATCCCTATAGCAAGTTTACTTAGTCTCATGAGTTTGACAACCGTGTTTGGATGTATACAAATTTCCCCTAGTTATTCATTGTCGACATTCCCTCATTGGTTATTATCTAATCTATTAATTTATTAACAAAAGGGATGATATTTTTATGAGTGTTGTGCAGATATTACATTCTATTTAAAAAGTGCACGCAATTTGGGGTGAAATAATGATTTGGCAAAGAGAACCCAAAACAGCAATTATTTCCATATAGAATGTCTGCACTCAATTAATTAATTAACTCACACATGCACTTTATTTGCACGTTTTTAGGACGCAAGCGTCCAAAGAGGTTCGAGGTTGTTTGGAATTGGAAGGAAAGAACTTGCTGAGAAAATTCCGCGGGGAAAAAGGACTTTGAAAGGGTCAAGAGCTGCACATGTTTTCACAAACCCGCAGCGTCTCATTTGGTCTAACATGAATTCTTGCGTGTAACCATCTTTTCCATCGGTAAATTAGTCCTTAGGTTCAGACAACATCTTCCGGTCAAAAAAAAAAAGGGGTTCAGATAACATCTTTCTTTCCTATGTCTTATGCTCTCTTTAATTCTATTTATTTATAGAGTAGCGAAGAAAAGTTTTTCTTAATCCTATTTATAAGTTACTTTCTTCATTTTTTATTATAAGTTTTAAATAATTAATTCATCAATAACAAACTGCTAGTTAAAATTAGTTAAAAGTAATAAATGGGTTAGAAATATAGTTTTATTTCCAAATACACTCTTATAATAAATGAGCAAAAGGATAAAAGAGAATGTGTAGGGAAGTGTGATAAAAAAAAGTATAATAAAGGAGAGACAATGAATAATTAAGGGCAAAAGCGAAAAAAAATGTATTAAATATTAAGACAAATTCAGGTTTATAAAATGAACCAAATCTGAAGCTTACAAATAGGACCGAAGGGAGTACTTTATTAAATTTTTACCATGAATATATTATATTGCCCTTCATTTATCATAGCGTAGATAATTAATTTTTTAAAAGGTATATATATTAAATAAAGATAAAGCTTACAAGTTGCTACATTTTAATAAAAACTTAATACAGTTTAAGATTTTTCTTAATCCGTGTGAAATATATTAGAAGTGCTTTATAAGTAAGACCAAAGGAACATTTCCTTGTGCAATTCATCACGTTAGAGACATTAATTTTTCAATGAGGATTTATTCTCAATTTTTTAATTTTTTTTGGTATTTATTATCTTCTTTTTTCCCTATCTCACTCTAAGCACACCATATCGATTCAAATTCTTTTCCTCCCCCCTTTCAAAAAGGCAAAAAACTGGAAGATTGCATTCTGAGATTTTTTTTTTTGCCCTTATGCAGAAATTCAAAGACATGATATTTATTATATTTGTATATCAACATCAACAATTACCTGATTGTCACGTTTTTTTTTTAGTAAAAAAATACTGTAGTTTATTAATACGTGGGAAAACCCCCAAAAAAAAAAGGGAAACAAAAAGAATCTAGCTTTCCTCGTCAATATTCCCCTCTTGCCTAATAAATGGAAGGTGATTAAGATATAAAAATTAGCGCCCATATAATTGAGGACTTAGCTAAATATATAGTCAACAAAAACAAGATCTTTCCTATGAGTATATTTTTGAGCTCAATTGGGAATAATTTTCCTAGAAAGGTTTTCTATATTTACACATTTCAATTCAAGATCTCATAGTTAGCCGAAGTCTCTTCCACAAATTAAGTCTTTAAAATTTCATCTCATTTTGATTCTGATTTCTAAATTTTGAAATCATTGGTATTTGACTAGTTATCTTTTAAAATTTGACGTCATTTTAAGTTTAATCTTTGTTTCAGGGAATAAAAACAATATTTCAGAAGCCAAAAATCTATAAGCAAATCAAAGTTAAATTTGAAAAGTCAAAACTGTTGGTTTCTAATTTTAAAGACCAAAATTAAAATAAGGTCGGATTTTAAGACCAAAGTTTTTTTTTATGTCAATTTAAGACCAAAGTTACTAGTTGCAAATTTCAAAAATCAAAACTTAAACAATATCAAATTTCAGAATTAAAAAGAGTATTAACTCATCCAAATTCGTCATGCGCTTTGCATTACAGGGACGCAGAAATTTCTGGAGTATGAACAAGTACTGGAGTTTCGTGTGTGAGCGGTTAGAAAGATAGGAAATGATCGAAAGCGATCTCCAACAACTAAGAAACCTACTTTTTGACCGTTTTTCCACTTTAATGTTATTATGTAAAAGATATTTAAATACATTTTATAAATTTCAAGTAATGAATAAGAGGTCAAAGTCGTCTTTGTGTACTTTTTTTCGAAAACCTTTTAGTTGAAAGGGAAAATCCCAATTAAATCTATCTAAAATAATGAAATTCCAATTAAGGCTTATACTTTTAACGAATTTCTAATTAGGCTAAGAGGCTTTATTAGGGATTTTCAAATGTTGCTAAAAGACCGGAATACCTTTTTGTAATAAAAAAGAAAAATTGAATGTAGGTGTAAATCTAATTTTAGTTTTAATTATTCTAGTAGATTTACTAATAAGGACGTGGTCTTTCTTAGATTTTATGTCAAAGGTGTGTTTTGTAATTATGAACCTTATGTCAACTCTAGAATTTATAGCCTTTTATTTTTTTATATAATAAAAATTTGATATTAAATAAATGTTGAAGACCGGAAAATTGAAGATGAATTAATGAGTCTCACTGTAAGTTGTGAAATAGTAAAATTAATTTTGATAGATATTTAAGAATTCCATGAATCTTTGATTTGGTCTTTTTCTCACACAAAAAAAAAAATCTTTGATCTTGTTAATTTTTTACATTTGAAATCGTAAAATTTTTATTAGTTCCCATATTTTTGCAATTCTATAGATATCTAGAAATTATGTATTTTTTTTATCTTGAATTTTCAATTATTTTTTATCGGCTATAATCGTTATTTTTCTTTTTTTGTTTTTTATATGATAATGTTTTTGGCCAAATTTTCATGTGATAATGTTTAAAGAAAAAACATGTTAGTTAAATTCAATTAAAAGAATTAAAACTAAAATTAGGCTTTTTAATTATGAAGGGCATTTTGGTCTTTTAGCAACATTTAGAAATCCCCAGTTAGGCCTCTTGGCCTAATTAAGAATTTGTTAAAAGTGTAGGCTTAAATTAGAATTTTGCTATTTCAAATGGATTTAATTAGAATTTTCCCTAGTTGAAACACAAGAAAATGAGACAAAAATAGGTTTGTTGGGAATTCGAAGCCCAAAATTTTTTTTTTTTGAGAAATATGCAAAATTAGGGATATTATAATATAATTTTCAAAATACAAAAAAAATCTCACGTCTAGCCCTTTTTTAGATGGTAAAGTACGTCGTGTGATATTTCCCTAACTAATCTAATTTGTTTACCACATTAGTTCTCTCTTTTAACATATAGGAAAAATTAATCTGGAGGTCCATATAATTTACCTCAGTTTTGAATCAGGTCCTTAAATTTTTTTCTTTTTTGTTGGGTCCTTTAATTTTTCACCGTTAGAGTTGTTAGTCCTTACCGTTTAAATCTGTTAAATAAGTATTAACATTGTTAAGAATTTCTGTTAAAAAGCATTGCCCACTTGATTGCCACATCTAAAAACATCATCTTCTCTTCATGTAAGCATAGTCTCCTTCCACTGCAACTGACCAACCTCTCTCTTCTTGCTTATTCATCAACATCTCCCCTACCATTCTTGAATCATAGATCAAATGAAAAAGTATACCAGATAGAGAAATAGGCAGTCAAGTTGAAATTCCTTCAAGGCTTCGTCCAACACAATTGTGAAACTGTACCTGGAGATCAATTCATAGATGAGAAGGGATTGGCAGTCTAGTTTGACACAACAACCAAGGAAGCGAACAAGGTTACCATGGTTGACTTGACAATGACTCAAACTTTGTTGACAATTTAGTCTAGTTTACCTTTGGAGAAGTTGTTGGTTGCTTCCTTCATCTCTCTATTTTTCTATTACTAAACCAGGGGCTTGAATAAAAATAAAATTGTTGTTTATCTTTGTTGCAGACAACTTTTGGCCATTTGAACATCATTATCTTAATTTTCAGAAGCATCACAAAGTTACCTCAGAAGCATCACAAAGTTACCTAGAAACACTGTATCTTTACTTTTGTGCTTAAACATTATGTGAAACATCTACATGGCATGGCCAAGATTTTGGGTCTTATTTTATGCTTTCCTATGGCCTCAAGTTGGACGGAGAAGGAGACATGACCGCACGGAGGTGCTATGATGAGATGAGAAGAAATTATGTGCCATTTGTAGGCTGAGAGAATGAAGGAGAAGAGGAGGAATGAGCAAAAAGAGAGAAGAGAGCTTAGTACGGTGGAAGAAGATGCAAATAGGAAGAGAAGAGGTGCTTTTAGACATGGTTTTTTATTATTGAGTGGGCCTTGCCTTTTAACGGAAATTCTCAACAGTGTCGATACTTATTTAACATATTTAAACGGCAAGGACTAACAGCTCCAATAGCAAAAAGTCAAAGGATCCAATAAAAAGAAAAATAAATTTAGGGACCTGATTCAAAACTGAAGTAAATTATAAGGACCTCTAAATTAATTTTTCCTAACATATAAACCATTGGAGAGGTTTAATTTAATGAAAAGAACCTCCAATGACATCATGGCTTTGTGAGCTGAATAGATTTAGATCTTATATATGTACCACTTTAATCATACTAATCTTATTATTAAAGGATCTTGAATGCTCTTTTATCTCTTTTTTAATTTGGCAAAAAATGGTAGCCAGTCACTTTTCTTTAATTTTATAACCCTTCTTGTTGGACTTAGCTTGACCCACCCTTGGTGGATTAAGTCCAAACCCATAAGGTCTGGGGTCTAAAATACAATAAATTAAGGATTAAGGGTTACTATATGTAAAAAAATCTTTTTTATCACTTTGGAGGGAACAATTTTACAGTTTATGTTCAATTTTTTTTTAAAAAAAAAAACTGAATAAGAGAGTGAGGCATATGTGGAGTGAAAATACACAACACAAAAGAACCCTTTACAACTCTTTTCTCTCCCTATTCTCTCATTCTCTTTTCAAGACGTACTTGCTGTATAACAAAATCCGACTTCGTCTACATGATCGGTGTAAAACCCTTAACCTCTAAACATTATAAACTCATCATAAAATCACTACTATGGTAGAAAAGGAAAGCTGTTACAACAAACTACCATAGTAGAAAGAAATTGCATAATTTTAGAAATTAACATTTAAACTCGGTTCAAACTCAAACTCCGTTGCATGCAACTAAAATCATTCATTAACATCCACTAGGCCTCCGAGCCTCCGGCCCGGGTAACAAAAGACATCAACATCAGCCCATACAATTGGTTTTCAACAATGTATATCAAAGTTTCACAAAACACTGGAAATGTCCCCCGGTCAAAGAAAAATAAGGAGATAACATTTCTTCCAGTTTACAATAAGACCAATAATCAAAATATTTCAAAAGGGGCCCTAAATGTGGCAATATACAACTAGCCATACATATACAAGGGCTAGAGGCCTAAAGCTAACCAAGCTCAAGCCTCTGTGTCTCTTCCCGATGGCACACGCCTAGAACCTTCACCTGAAAATATTGTAAACCACGGGGTGAGACAACGTCCCAGTAACCAGCCTTTCCAATTCAAGGTGCAACTAAATAGGTGCTCGTGAGGTGTCAAGTGGGGCAGTTCACAAGTAATATGATAAATGATAGCCACAACAAGTCATGCAAGTGAAATGGTGCAATCCCATCAACCATATCGCTCACTTTGGGGGATTTTCAAAAGCCGAACCTGGCCTATCCCTCACTATGGGGGACATAAGGAGCCAAAAAAAGGCCTATCTCTCACTATGGGGGACGTAAAAAGCCAACCATCATGCATTAATGGAGGCCTTACCACGTGGTAGTAACAATCAAAACTCTCACCAATTCCTAATTCATGCATCATGCTCAAACCGTAATCAAAGAGTAAATGATCATTTCACAATTAACTTCTTTCAGTGGCCTATCTTTCACAAGTTCCAGATTCATTCAATATCAATTGAAACCCACAAGACTGTTTTCCTTTTCAGTATACAACATACACTTTGAACACAGTTGTTACTCAGAGCACAAAACATAAATCCACTCACAATACCACAAAAGCATGTACAAAGGATTGGAAAGTGGTTACCTCTCGCCTGAGCAAGGAGTAACAAACCAACAATACGGCCCCATGCATCAACAAGACTCACAACCGGTCTACACAAGTACACAACCATCATGTATTAGCTTTCAACTAATAATGTGGCCAAAACAACACTTGGGGACACAAAATTCCTAGCTCCAACCAAAACTCTACCCAACTAAAAAAGGTATAACCATCAAGGCAACACTCCAAGGTCATAAAAATCCATTAAAACCTTAATTCCTTCCAAACATCAATTAAAATTCATAACCTCAAGGACCCACTATAGGAATTCAACACCCAAACATCCCATTTGAACAATTTGAAGTCTTAACAACATTCTAAACCGATTAAACATCCAATTTAACCCTCCTTAACATAACCCAAATCACAAAACTCAAAATCAACCTCCACATTATCATCCTCAATCACAAACCTTCCATTTTCATAAACCCTAACTTCAAAAACTCAAAGTTCTTTAAATCCAAGAAAACTAAACCGATTAAATACTTAGACTAACCGAAAGCAATCAATTAAACCCAAAACAATCTGTCAAAAACTTCAATTCTATCACAACCTAGAGAACTCTAGGGTTTCACCATAAATCCTCAGAAATTCCAAGAAAGAAAGTAGATTAAAGGTTAAAATCACTTACTTGAGGTAATGGATCCTTAGAAATGCCCCCTCTAAGCCAAAAATTCAAAACCCTAACAGAGCCTCTCTCTCTTCCTTCAGATTTTCTAATTTTTGCACATCTGACCCTTCCCGCGACTATATAGATTCGACCCCCTTCGCCGTAGTGAACTAATCCCGAGAGGGATTACTCGCCTGAAAACCTGACTTCGCCGCGGCGAAACCTTCCCGAAAGGACATTCCCCCTGGAACTCCCGATTCGTCGCGGTGAACAAACCCTGAGAGGGATTGTTCACCTATTCCTTCAACATACCTCAATCCCAAGCCAAACACCAAGATCAAGGTTAAATCACTAATCTATCCTCAAAATCAACCAAAAAGAGGCTATTAAAACCCGATAAAACTTGGGACGTTACAATCGGATTCCGTGTGGACATTGGAAATAATAATCTACATTCTAGATAGGCCAAAATCTCACACTTCTTTTTCCTCTTGTCTTTAATTTTATAACCCTTCTTTTTCCTCTTTTGATACAGACCATTGAAGGTCTTATGAAAGGATCGATATAGCTTCCACTTGTACCTCTATGATGAACTAACAAGTAACAACTATTGACCACTTTAAGAATGATAAATTTATTTAGAATATCTTAATTAAATAATGCTCCATTAATGTAAAATCTTTATATATTCCAAGAACGAATCATCCCTTATCGATTTGGTTTGGTCGAAGTTGATCTTGATTATCATCAAATTCATCATCATAATTAAGCTCTTAACTAGCTTATATTCTTGGCATTGAAGAACTCTTGAGTATAGCAATAATTAATTAGTGCTTTAGTGTGATCACATGTCTTAATCTATAGTATCTTAGTGCTTGGTGCCTCGTGGTTCACCATATGTGTGTGTGTGTGTAATGCGTTGGAGATATGAAACAAACCTCTATGATAATGCTTGTATTATGGTACTTTCGTTTGTTCAACGATCTCCATGTTTGCTTTAATTCCACTGTGCGTTGATCCATATATAAATATGGCATATAGTGTGTGTGTGTAGTATTAAATTTCATTAATTCGAAACCCCTATTTATTAATACCATGATTTGTTTGAAGTATTAATTTTTTCTATCCAGTACCCTATCTCCTAACTAATAACTTTCTATTCAGGGTAGGTTTGAAATTTTAAAAGAAATAACTAATCCTAACTAATTTCAATAATTTATATAAATAGGTTTTTTTTTGGGGGCCAAAATATAAATAGGCATTAGATTTGCCTAATAAGGCCACGAGGGAATATTTAATTAATCTTCTACTCAAACCAACCGCTTGTATAATAAGCAAGGTAAAAAAAACCAGATCGGACCGGCCGGTTCAACCGGAAAACCGGTGAACCGGTCTTCAGTCCGGTCTGGTTTGCTTATTAGACCGGATATGAAATGAACCGGTAACAAACCGGTTAAACCGGTTAAAACCAGTTTTAAACTGGGTAACCGCTGGTTGAAGTGGGTTGCCCGGTTTTTTTCTTTTTTTCATGTCCCAGAGAGGAAGAAGAGAAAAAGGAGGAGAGTGACAGTAAAACATTTCAAGTTTGACAAAAACGTATGAAAGCAAGGAGGAGGAAGACCAGGACCAGAGGGAGAGACAGAAAAGGAGAGTAGCTTGCTGATTGTTTCCGTAGAGAGCCACCTCTGTGCTGTGTTTTGCTTTACTGAAATCCACCGAAGAAGTGATTTTTTCAGAGAGAGCTGGTGAGTTTTCCGGAGAGAGGCGAAGGAAGAAGAGGAAAATGCTAGAGCAGAATTCTAAAAAAAAGAGAGAGAAAGGAGAACGAATGTCTTGGTCTTGGATAATATCAAAGTGAAAACTGAAAAGGTTGGTGCAGAGTGTTAATGACCCTATGTATGTATAGGTACTATTTTGCAGACTTAGAGTAACTTTTTCTCTCCCTTTTTCGTTTTACCAAAGCCTGATATTTGATTTGTTTTTTTTTCTCTCTCACGATATGTAAATAGAATATTATGTAATAATATATTAAAAAAAAAGAACGTCTTTCCAAAACTTGATATTTGATTTAATTTTTTTTCTTTCATGACATGTAGATAGAATATTATGTAATAATATATATATATATATATATAAAAGAACATCCGGCAAAGGAAAAAGAGACCAATGAGTTTTTTTTTAATATATTACACATGCAATCCTTATGCCATCTAGGCATATTTTTAAATATTATTTTGATTTAAAAATTTTTATAATCCAATATTTTTATATCAAATATAATATTTTCAGTTATTTTGTTATTTGTTGTAACTAAATTATTATTTTATTTTCTCATATTTTGTTACAAATGATTATTAATATTGTTATGTTTTGTTATTATCAATTAAATTATATTATTTTAATATGACCGGTTTAATTCGGTCCGATCTCGGTCTAACCCATTAACCCTTAACCCACTTCCTCAACCGGTTCAATATCCGGTCCGGTTTTTTGTTCCTTGATAATAAGGACATGAGGGCCAAAAAGATCTTATAGAAAACGGCAAACTTAGAAGCGTTCCTATTTGAGATAATAAGCATCAAGTTTTGACGATGGCAGTTGGATGCGTGTGTGTGTGTGTACTTAGCACAACACACCTTAAAGAAAGAGTTCTTTTTCCTGGGAAAAACGTTTTAAGAGATAAGATATGAGAAAATTTAATATGCACCCAATGCATCGATCCTCATTACTCAAATGGCTTTTTAGCTTTTGCATTAGGTTAAATCTCACAAGTGAGACACACACGCACACTCACCCACCTGCACAGGAGTTTGACATTTAATTTTGTTTTAATATAAGATCTCAAACATGAAAATAAAAAAAAATACTCACAACAAGTAATAAACAAAAATAAAATAAAATTATGTGTTAATATTCGTTTCTTTATTATATCCATATCACTGACGTATTTCTGACTTCTGAGGACATACATATTGGAGAGTTAAAGAAACTTATAATCTATGGAAAACTTCCGTGATTTGCGACTCATCTTTTGCCATTTCCAATATAATTATGTGTCATTGAAGTATAGGCCCTTTCGTCCATCAATTACTTTTTCTTAAAGTTTTTGTTTCTGTGTATATCATTTGAAAAATTTGTAATATTGAAAACGATTAAGTCCACTTGTGTCATTCTTCTCATACAAGAATTGATATAAATCAATCATCAACTATCAATTAATCAATCATCAATTATCAAGTATCAATCAATCATCAACTATATTCTTAAAAACTTATAATACTCAATTTGTTTAAACATGGGCCAGGTATGACATAATGAAATTCGAATATATTCAATTAATAAGATTTGAATAATATTTTGATTGAGATTTGAGTATATTGAATTAAATAAGAACATCATTATTATATATGAGATTTCAGTACGAAACTCAAATGAAAAAATTAATAATTAATTTTGAATTTAAATAATATTTTAATTAGAATTTGAATATATTGAATTAAATAAAAAAACATCATAGTTAAATAGCATGTCAATTAGGGACTTAAAATAGAAAATTAATTAATTAATTTTAAATTTTCATATGTTCTTTCTAAATTCTGCATATCTAATTCAAATCCCATTTAAATGAATAAAAAAAATTATACTCATATAAGAAGTGAATTTTGATTAGAATTTAAAATCTAATCAAATATTCTAGTTTATACATCACACATGGGAGAAATTCTTAGTTTTTAAGAAAGGAAGATAATTATTAAAAAAATCCCATAACAATTGAGCAAGCTGTAATGACAAGTTTGAGAATATAAAACAAAATATTAGAATCATTCACTTGTCATTAAAATCTTTTAACAGTTATATATATATATATATATTTTTTGAGCTTATAGTAATTCTCCCTGTTTGTATATATACGTCTCTCCCACAAACGTTCGTTCAAGCCACACAAAATTCGCCGAGTACATATCAGTTTCTAAAAGATACTGGGACGTAATAATCCAAGGCGAAACACAGAACCGAGATCAAATCATAACTCGGTACGCAGGACGAAATTGTAACACAGAAGAATCCAAAGGGGAAGTAATTAAAACTTGACACAATATATATATATATATATATATTTCAACACAATTAGGCGCACACACATACACACACATATATATATTAGTGCACACACACATGGCCGCATTATATGATGATGAATAGTGAAAGCTGAAAATAGAAAAGAAAGGAATAAATAGAAAGCGTGTGATGAAGAGAGGTGGTAGAGAAGCTGAGAGCTGCGTGCACAATGCAGTAACTGGGTACCACAAGGGGCATCCGCTAAAGTAGTGAACAGAACCACGCGTCACTCTTTCCGTCAAACCTGCCACTCCCATTCTTAATTATAACTCTTTACCCTTTCTCTTTGTTTCTCTCGATCCAAACTCGCGATAACCTAATAACCAAACACATTTCTCCTCCTCCTCCTTCTTCAACATATCTCATCTACTCACTTGTATCAGTCATATTATCTGTACGTGAGGGTCTCATATATGGGAAAAGGATCATGGCTCCTGCCGGCACTGATCTCTTGCCTCGTCAGACGCCGACGACGATGAAAAGTGGCGGAGGTGCAATCATGGAGGATTCTAATGGCGACACCTTGGACAATTTAAACCATTGTTGTAACAATAGTACTGCCACTGGGAAGCCTCCTAGAGATGTTTCCTCCGTGCGTCATTGCACTAGCTCTACCTTACTCGCCGATTCGGTTTGTCTCTTCTTCCTATCTCTGACCTTTTCTTTGTTCGGCTGAGAATCAAAAGTAATAAACAATGATTATGGATTATATGAGTTGGATTGGATTGTCCGTGTGTGCGCTGTGTCTAGGAAGCAGATATTGTGAGGGTAGACTTGATGAAAACACCGACGACGACGACGACGACGACGGAGGACAAATCGGAGTTCTCACCTGTGTTTCGATCGGGAAGCTGTTCTGAGAAAGGACCCAAGCAGTACATGGAGGATGAGTTCATCGCTGTCGATACTCTCCATGAAAACCTTCCTCCTGCAACTCATCACCTTCCTTCTCCTGGCGCTTTTTACGGGGTTAGATCATTCGGTCTCTTCACACACACGCATATATATATATATTGATTAATGAAAATCTATTGTTATTATTAACATGAATAGTGATGAATACAGATATTTGATGGGCACGGAGGCACGGATGCAGCATTATTTACGAGAAAGAACATCCTCAAGTTTATCACCACAGACTCGCACTTCCCTTGCAGCATCCAAAAGGCGATCAAGAGTGCCTTTGTGAAGGTTGATCACGCCCTAGCCGATGCCATTTCTCTCGATAGATCTTCAGGCACCACTGCTTTAATAGCTTTCATGATGGGAAGGTAATCAATATATGTATATATAACAACCACATTGTACGTGTGTGTGTGTGTGTGTAACCAATTAGACGTAGTATGTGATCTTATAGTTGGTTAAGATCACAATGAATTGATATGTAAAGAATTGTGGAGTAGTTCTGACCAAGAGGGAGGTTAAGATAAGTTCTCATATTAGTTCTTTGATATATACTTGTATATCATTGTTGTCTCCGTATATATTGTGGCACGCAGAAGTATGCTAATAGCCAATATAGGCGATTCTAGAGCTGTGTTGGGAAAACGAGGGAGAGCCGTTGAACTGTCCAAGGATCACAAGCCAAACTGCACGTCGGAGAGACTAAGAATAGAGAAACTGGGCGGCGTAATCTACGACGGATATCTCAACGGCCAACTGTCGGTGGCGAGAGCACTAGGAGACTGGCACATCAAAGGCTCGAAAGGATCAAAGAGCCCATTAATCTCAGAGCCAGAGCTTGAAGAGGTGGTTTTAACACAAGAGGACGAGTACTTAATAATGGGTTGTGATGGATTATGGGACGTGATGAGCAGCCAGTGTGCTGTTACGACGGTGAGGAAGGAACTGATGCAGCACAATGATCCGGCGAGGTGTGCGAAAGCACTGGTAACTGAAGCGTTACAACGTAATACATGCGACAATCTAACTGTTGTTGTTGTCTGTTTCTCACAACATCCTCCTCCTAAGCTTCAGGTTCCTGTGCTGCACAAGAGGAGGAGCATTTCGGCTGAAGGCTTGGATCTTCTTAAGGGCGTACTCTCTTGATCCAATTCTCTTTTGTGTTGTTATTATTAGATGCTTCTTCACTCAGATATTTTCTTGTACATAGTTGTTTTTATTTACAAATGGTGGGGATTTTTCTGATTAATTTTAATTTGTTGTCCCCCTAAAACTAGACTTATATCAAATAACGTCGTCCAAACACAGATACTATACTTTTACATGTAACATATTTTAACATTTATAATATTGTTCCTTTTCTTAACTCGTTTATCTTATGCCAAAACATATATAGGGATATATATATATATATATATCTCTCTATATATATATCAACATATCAACTTGAAGATATAAAAAGGCATATCAACGTAAATGATTTTATAATTTAAAGCATAATAAAATATTATAAAATTAACAAAGAATCAAACAATTATCGGGGTGTTTAGCATCTTAAAAAAATACTTTAAAAAAAATTATTTAAATTAAGATAAAACTCCTCTCACATATATCATAAAATTATTTTTAAAATTATGATTTGGTTTTAATCCAAATATCTGCGTATCAATGATGAGGTCCACAATTTTCAAGCTGTGTGGCTGGAAACATCCATCATTTCCGATCGTCCATAAAGGCGTCTGATGTGATCTGCTTTGACCGAGCCAATCCATCGCATTATTTTTTACTCCGTCTGTTTCTTATTATAAGAGACAAATAACCAAATTACGTTGATCAAAAAAATAGTTAAAATTAGTTGAGGAGAATTAATGTGTAAAAAGTATAATGTTTTTTCCAACAATGCCCCCATTAATAAGGAGAGAGAGTATGAGAGAGAATAATTAAATTATTAAAAGAAAGAGAAGTGAGAGGGAGAGAGAGTATGAGTTGGAGACAAAATAAATAGGAGTAAAATAGAAAATCAATACAAAAAAATAGAGACAACTTTTAATTGTCTCTTATATATGGGAACATGCCATAAACATCAAATGTCTCTTATAATAAAGAACGGAGGGAGTATCATTTATAAGCCGTGTTTATATATAATGATATGTATTAACACAGTTTATAAAAAATTTTATTTCTGTTCTTATTTAAAAATTTGGAAAAACCATATTAGAGGTACTTATATTTTTTTTAATTTTTAATTTGGTACTTATGTGTTTTTTGTTCTTAACTAAATCTTTAATTTTGCTCTATTAACATCATTAATCCTTATGTAGAGACTAAAAATATCAATAGAACAAAGTTATAAGAGCTAATGTTGCTAAAAAGATAAAATTAAATGTTTAATTAAAAAGAAAAAAACACATAGGTACCAAATTAAAAATTGAGAGAAAGTATAGGTACCTTCAATATAGTTTTCCCTAAAAATTTTAATAGACATAATATCTTCTTGACCAGGTTTTAAAATTGAACAAGAAAATATTTTAAGCTATTTTAATCCAATTTTTCAGCACGCATAAAACACGTCTCGCTTGTGTTCTCTCTGTAGCTTACCGTACACGCACCAACACATGTCGTTTTTCGTCTTTTTCTTTTGTGGCGGTGGGGATGATTACTAAACGACATTGGCTGTGGCCCGGAGAGAGCAAAGCTGTGAACGGGCAAAAACGGCAGGTGGCTCGTCAGTCGTCACATGTGCGAGTCTAATAACATAAAATTATAATATTTCCCCTTGAATTTTTTTAAAATTTATTAAGAAAAAAAAAAGAAGCACAAATCTGGATCCACATATCATACATTACGTAGTCACGTGTGATAAATTTTATTATTTGATTCAATATTTCATTTTAAATAATACACAGTGAAATCATTCGATTATTTAGCTCACGCATGCAAACAATAAGCATAATCTTAAAAATATTATTCACAATTCAAGTCACCCATTTTATTTATCTAGGAGAACTAAGGGGGTAAAACTATCCCATTTATAAATTTGAAATTATAAATATTATAATTTTGTATAAATTTCAGGGAGAATTCCCCAAAAAAAATCTTTAAATCTCAAAATTTTAAATCAGTATTTTTTATTATACTTTAATAACAATTAACTATATTTGAAAAATAAATAACAACACATTTTTATAATTTTTTTAATTTAAAATTTTGAAAATTTAAAAACATATTTTTGGAGATTTTTCCTCGACTCTTAAAATTTTATTATTTTTTCTGTGTCATAGCAATTAAAGCCGTGAGAGTAGTTGGTGCAAAACTGGAGATATGCTATCGGCCCCAAAAGAATAAAATATGAATGGGATAGCAGAAAGGAGGAGTCGCCTGTAAGAAAGAGACATTCATTCAATCCCTTTGGGGCGAATAATTTGGAGTTCTTGGACGATGGGCAATTAATCTTTTATGAAAAAGTATTATAAAAATGTTAATATTAATTGTAAACGTTTCTTATTTAGTCTGATGTATTTGTGGCCTATGTGAAATTATGCTCTCATGAAAAGGATTAAAACACATCGACATATTTTCTTAGATACATCCAACATCACGAAACACTACCTCCGGTCTTAATTATAAGAGTTTGTTGACTAATTTGAGGAGATTAAAGAAAGAAGTTAAGTTATTATTTGTTCTATTTCTGGTTCTTAATATAAGAGTTTGTTTGACTTTTACTTTGGTTCTAAATATAAGACTTCTATCTACTTTATCTCTCATATTTATCCATTTTTTTTCCAAGATAGTCCTTTAATAATGGTAGTTTTAGATAACAAACTTGATTAGCAAGAATATTTTAGGAAAAAACAATATTCATTCATTATAAATAACTAACTTAATTAAATTCCTTAATCTTCCCAAATTAGTCAACCGGGTCATATAATTAGGACCGAAGATAGTAATAAATAGATGTTGGTTTTCCTAAAATATCCTTGCTAATCAAGTGTATTAGCTAGAACTACTATTGTTAGAAAGACTATCTTAGAAAAAAATATATAAATATGAGAGACAAAATGGATTGACATCTTATATTTAGGATCAAAATAAAAATCAAATAAGGTCTTATATTAAGGATATGAGGTAGTATTTTTTAAGGGGGTTTAGCATCTTGAAATAATTTTTTTAGATAATTAATAAAACTGAAAAGAGGAATTCGCATTATATTGGTAGTAAGAGAGAAAGTCTTAAGAAGATAGAGAAGCTTTTGATAGAAATTGAAGTCAGAAACAACAGCATCCGTCCATTTAATTATTTTAAGGAATAGGAATAGAAAGTTTTAGGAAATTAGGATACTAATTGATGATTTAAGCATCCTCAACTTGCTAGCATAATGACAAACCTGTCAATATTAATCTGATCTCATTTAACCTAAAATTAATTACAATACTTAAATTGGGCTAAATCATATTTTTATTTTACACTGGATTTTCAAAACTTAAATCCTATAATTTTAAGGGATAAATTAATGAGTCAGTTTCATAAGTATGGTCTGGCTTGCCCATTCTATTCTATTAATAATAAGTTACAAATAATGTAACTTTTTTAATAAATTATAACTTGAGTTTTGAAATATCATAAATATTTTGAATTTATAATTTTAAGAATCACGGGTGATGACTTTGAAAAGCATTGGTTACAGTAATCTGAAAGCATAAGTACGCTAAATTGCTAACAACTTTGATTCCTTACGGAAGTTTTAATTTTGAAAGGCTTAGAAGCGTGGTTATATAGTTTATGTGCTTAGCTTCCTTAAATCTCATTTTCTTAAATAAGAAAAATTAAAGGGCCAATCAAAATGTTAGATAAAGCATTGACTAATTAAGATCCTCTGAAGATATCTATTGGCAGAGAATGTCTCTTTCCTTTTCATTTTCAAATTGGACTCTTTTTTTTTTTAATATAGGATTTAATAAATCTCTAGAAAATTTGAAATTTTCACCGTTTAATTGTCCCGTGTTTAAAGACTCCTTCTTAAAATTAAAGATAAACATTATTTTATAATTATATAATAAAAAAACATACTCTCCCATGACCATCGGTTTTTAATATTTTTATCTACGTACTTATAAGTTAGGTGTTTGATATATTTGCAAAATAAATTATATAATTTATTATTTATGAATAATGTAGCTTTCTGACATACTTTTTTATAATTTACATTAACTGGCACTGATGATGGTGATTTTTTCCCCTAAAATAATATTGGTGGGACGGAAAGAGAAAGAAGATACTGTGATGAGTGGAGAAGAGGTTTCACGGTTACACATTATTTGGTCCATTTTTTATTTTTCACATAAAGAAGTCTATTTTACAAGAGACTATTTTGAGGGTATTTTTTATCCTATTCCTCCCTATTTATACTCTCATTAAAAGGGAGTATTTATTAATAAGATTAATTATTAAATGAAGAAATTTAAAAAAAATGGTTTTTTTTGGTTTTGAGAATCAATTACTATTTATTTGTTTCCTAATTAAAGGGAGAAGGGACAGGCGAGAGCAATTTGTGAAATTTTATATTTTAATTGACAACTGGTCCCCAACTTGTCCACAACTTGGGCCTTGCTGTCATTTATCATAACATGTGTTTTCAAAAAAAGAAAAGAAGTTATCATCATATATATATATATATGTTCATCTAGATATCTTGTCGTTTTCTATTTCAAAGTTCAACCAATAATCGAACTTCATTATTATTTTTTTTCCAACTAATCCAACTTTATATTTGCTTCCTCTGACTCGGAACGTGATCAGATCACGCCCCACACGAGATTATCTCTCATCTCAATCTTCCTCTCCCTCTCCTCCAACGGCGATCATCTCTCTGTTTGTTTCCTGCTCCAAATTTGATTCCCAGCTCCAATCCGTTTTTTTCCCCTGTCGATCCCCACTCACTTTCTCCGGATTGAACATTGAACAATCAAAAGCAGCCGCCATTCGTGTAATTACAACTAGCCAGCCCAGAAATTCAAGCCAATGGGGTTTGAGAATCAAGCAAGTTCATCGTCCTACTCTTTACCACCGTACCCACGAGAAGACACTCCTCTTCTCACCAAATCTCCTCCTCTTTCCTCCAACTTCAAGACCTTCGCCAACATCTTCATCGCCATTGTAGGTGCTGGTGTCCTTGGTCTTCCCTATTGCTTCAAGCGAACGGGATGGGTCCTGGGCTTACTCATGCTTTTCACCGTCGCTTTTCTCACCTATCACTGCATGATGCTTCTGGTCTACACTCGCCGTAGGCTCGAATCGATCACGGGTTTCTCCAAAATCAACTCATTCGGCGATCTCGGCTTCGCCATCTGTGGTCCCATCGGCAGATTCTCCGTCGACGCCATGATCGTCCTTTCTCAAGCTGGGTTCTGCGTGAGCTACCTAATCTTCATTTCCAATACTATGGCACATTTAGTAAGCCATAACACACCAACATCCCCGATTTTGGGTTTATCCCCGAAAGTCCTATTCCTCTGGGGTTGCTTTCCGTTTCAATTGGGGTTGAATTCCATTCGAACTTTGACCCACCTGGCTCCTCTTAGCATATTCGCTGATGTGGTCGATATAGCAGCGAAGAGTATAGTTATGGTGGAGGATGTGTTTGTGTTTATGAAGAACAGGCACGCTTTAGAAGCATTTGGTAGCGTTTCGGTATTCTTCTATGGTGTTGGTGTGGCAGTGTATGCTTTCGAAGGAATTGGAATGATTTTGCCTTTGGAATCAGAAGCCAAGGACAAACAGAATTTTGGAAGGATCCTAGGTTTGGGTATGACAGTGATTTCTCTCCTGTTTGGAGCATTTGGCGCTCTTGGTTACTTTGCTTTTGGGAATGAAACCAAAGATATCATCACTACCAATCTGGGACCAGGACTCGTGAGCACTCTGGTTCAATTGGGACTCTCTATCAACCTGTTCTTCACTTTTCCATTGATGATGAACCCTGTTTATGAAGTTGTGGAAAGAAGGCTGTGTGATTCTAGGTACTGCTTGTGGCTGAGGTGGTTGATGGTATTAGGGGTAAGCTTGGTGGCTCTTTTGGTGCCAAATTTTGCGGATTTTCTGTCACTAGTAGGAAGCAGTGTGTGTGTTGTGCTAAGCTTTATATTGCCTGCCATGTTCTATTATCTGGCATTCAAAAATGAGTTGGGTTGGAGATCTAAGATCTGTAATGGTGCAATTGTTGTTTTCGGATGCATTGTGGCAATCTCAGGAACTTGGTCTTCTTTGATGGAGATTTTTGCACCTAAGGCTTAATTGGGTATAAACATTTCACTTTGCTGTTTGATATATTTATAACTATTCAGCCACAAAAGGCCGTGAAAGTTGGGTTGGGATTCACAGGAGTTTAAGTCTTGTTCATCCAATCCAATGCGGGGGAGGATTCATTTCAGTCTGTTGGGATTCGATACGAGGATTTTAGTCTTGTCTTGTCTAAAATCTCATCCCTTAAATGCAATCTTCGGGAGGATTTCAGTGTTGCTTTTTAGTTTTTAGAGTCCAAAAAGGTTTCAGTCTGGTCTCGTATGAAATCTCAGCCCTTAATACGATCGAAGGGACTTGAGATTCCATACAATTCAAAGGGATCACATGAACTGGATAGTAGTTGTAAACTAGTAAGTGCTGAATGATGAAATAAAAGGTTGCTGATTTGCCAGGCAACTAGCGTGTTTTTAATTTTTGATTCTCTCATTAGATCATGTAAATTCGAAGAAATAAATGTAAGAAATAGAATGCCACCCAAGAGGGATGTTAAAGTTGTAGAATATTTAAAATGTTTTTATAATAAATAGAGTTTCTTTGTTGAAGTAAATCCAATGTTAGAATCTTATTGGCAAAAATACTTGAACGATTTCCACAATTTAGAAGCTAGAATAGGATTTCTAGAAGGTAATTTTGAAGTTAAAGCTATAAATACTTGAAATTCAGCTTTAAATAATAAAATAGAATGCAAACAAAAGCCGCTACAAATATAAAGAGTTAAAGGATCAAGAGCTTGCAACCAGTGATCCTCTCTGTTTTAACCCTGTTCACTTGAGCCTATTTTCAACCACAATTACGAGAAATCCATCAGAAATCAACTTTGAAATTTGTTGAGCTAAAATCCTTTTCAAACATTTTTTAAATTGTAAGGATAAGGTGTCTCTTAGATAGTTTATAAAGGTGAGATATCTCCAAAGAGAAGAGTCTTCACTGTGATGACTCGCAGGTGACTAATTTAAACTTGGGGACAATAGGAAAAGAACGCATTACCCTTTTAGAAATTGAAAACAGGTTCAAGTGAATAGAGTTAAAACAGAGTAAATTATTGTTTGCTAGCTCTTCATCCTTTTACTCTTTGCATTTGTTTTGTAGTGGATGTTGTTTGCATTCTGTTTTATTATTTAAAACTGAATTTCAAGTATTTTTATAGCGCTTCTAACGTTGGATTCACTTAAACAGACACACTCTATTTATTATAAAAATATTTTAAATATCCTAAAAATTTAACACCCCTCTTATGTGGTATGCTATTTCTTAAATTTTTTTTCTTCAAATCTACATTATCTAATTCCAGAAGGGGGGAAAAAAAAGGCGGAAGGGGGAGTATAAGAGAATCAAAGATTAAAAACGTGCTAGTTGTCTGGCAAATCAGCAACCTTTTATTCATGATTCTACACCTACTTGTTTACACGCAGAGCAAGATGAGGAGACTGAAATTTTATTACTCAAATGATAAAGATAAAAACATTTGATGGCTCAATAAATAATGATTTCCAATAAAAAATAATTAAACATTTCGACATTTTAAAAATATTTTGAGTTTGCAAAACACGTTTGGTCAAAAATGCCTCCGTGGATATCATAAAAAAATTAATTTTAAAGGTCAAAGTCATCGTTGCATTAAATCGTTCAAATACCTTCATTTTTCTCAAGCCGTGATTTCAAGCCTCAATCATGTTATGTCATAAACAACCTATGTCTATGTCTGCGTTTCAATTCTACTCAAAATCAATTTCCCAACATCTTCATCTTAATACTTTTGAAAAGCAAATATATCTCCATTGATCCACCACACAAAATAGGTCATCAAAGGTTAAGAACAAGTATGGTCTAATGTTCTTTTTCTTCTTCGGATAATACCAATGTTCGCTTTCTTCGTGTAAATAAGTACATGTATAATACAAATAAAGCAGACACAACATATATTGCTGTGCACAGGGCCATTGCTATAGTATATAGAGATGCCTGATGTGTGATTTTAAAATAGGCTTGTACGGTAAATTTAATACCCGCATTCATAGACGAGACAGAGAAACGAAGAAGGAAGGAAGGTGGAGAAAAAAGTGGAAAGATTGAAGAGCGTCTCTTGTCTCGCCTCACAAACATTGGCACTTTTCTCTCTCTCCTTTCTTTATTTCCTTTCCCCCAAATCAAAGCTTCAAATTTGGTCATGTCCTAGAAATCCCACGTCCAAGCAATTTCAATCAATAGTCAAATCATTTCTTAATTCGATTCAGATCAGACTTTTAACGGAAAATTAACAAGTCCAAGAAAACTTGTAAAAGGAGATGTCTTGCTCATCGTCATCCGGGTCTGAGGAAGAGGATGAGGGCTTCGATTCCTACAGAAAAGGAGGCTACCACGCCGTCAGGGTCGGCGATCAGTTCGCCGGTGGGAGGTACATAGCACAGAGGAAGCTGGGGTGGGGTCAGTTTTCCACCGTCTGGCTCGCTTACGATACTCGCAATTCTGTATGTTTGATCCTCGCTTTTTTATCTCCCACACTGTATTTTCTGAATTTGGTATCCTACTAATAGTTACTTCAAAGAGAGGGAGATTTTCTTGAGTCGCTTGTCCGTCATCTTTGATTGATTTGGCGTATGATTCGTGTCCCAGATGCGAAACTCTACACATCATTTCCTGTTGATGCAATCTGTTTTAAATCTATAGGAGTAGAGTTATGAATAATTTTGATGCTGATGTATTGGTATTCTTCTTATTTGGGCAAAGGCAATAACTTGCTCTGTTTTTTTTTCCCCCCTCCCTTTTTAAAGGTGAAGGTTCCAAGATCTTCCTTTCATATCTTCCACCGACACTTTATTGAACTATTGATCCATAGTCCAAATTACGTAGAAATTGTGTTTTGATCTGTGATAGATTTTATTTCAGCATTTTTTTTCCTCCCTGCTTCTATGCTTTGGTTCGTCCTTACCTTAGATTTTCAAAATTTCTATATTAACTTTTCTATCCTAATTATATCACTCTATTAAACTAATCGAATGTAGATTCATTGGTTTTGGGATGGCAATATCGTTAACTGGCAAATCTTGTTTTCATCTGAACACTCCGGTACCTTCTTTCTCAACTAGTGTACGTAGTTGTCAAGATGTATCACAAGTATACAAATTCTTCTTGTTGGAATATAACGGCCAATGGTCACCACGGATGTTTTCACATTTACGCTTCTTATATGCTGACACAATGATGCTTATGGATCTGGATTCTTTGCTGCTCTGCAGCAGCAACAGATCTGGATTGTCTTGGAAACATCAGTAGAGGATCCATGTCCAATGCTTATAGACTGTTTATTTCTATTTTGCTTCATTCTAAAATTTAATAATGGAATCTTCAGGGCCTATATTGGCCACTCTCGTTGGTAGGCATGCAGTGAGCTGCATGTGGCAACGATGTCAATCTGAATTCTAATTTGGATCAGGCAAAACAGAGTGTTTAGAGTCTTTAAAACGAACAATTACCAGGGTCATGGGTTTGCTACTTTTGCTACCTCAAACCACTTTATTTGATGTAGAACTTACATTAATGCTTGAATTTGGTAGAGAGAAAGGGCCTAAAGAAAAAAGAAATGCAGAGAGAGAGAGAGAGAGAGAGAGAGAGAGAGAACAATCTGAGTCTGTATTTTTTACATCGAATATATTCTAATGTGAATTTTGTGGTTTTCAGACATATGTTGCCCTCAAAATCCAGAAAAGTGCAGCCCAGTTTGCCGAGGCCGCCCTTCATGAGATAAATGTTCTTTCATCCATTGCTGAGGGAGACCCTTCAAATTCAAAGTGTGTCGTCCAATTGATTGACAACTTTAAGCATTCAGGCCCAAATGGGCAGCACCACTGCATGGTCCTTGAGTTCCTTGGTGATAGCTTGCTTCGTCTGATCAGATATAGACGTTACAAAGGCCTTCCAATGAATAAAGTTAGAGAAATTTGTAAATGCATTTTGATTGGTTTGGATTACTTGCATAGCGAACTTCGCATAATCCACTCAGACCTAAAACCTGAAAATGTCCTCCTCTTATCCACCATTGATCCTGCCAAAGACCCAGTTAGATCTGGACAAAGCCCGATTCTGGAGAGGCCTGAGGGAAGCATAAATATGGGATTTTCAAGTGTTATTGAGAAAAAGTTGAAAAGGAGAGCCAGAAGAGCAGTTGCTAAAATATCAGGAAGAACTTCTTTAGGAGAAGCTGGAGAGGCTCCAAAATCTGATAGAAATGTTGATGGAATTGATGTGCAATGCAAGATAGTTGATTTTGGAAATGCGTGCTGGGCAGATAAGCCATTTGCAGAGGAAATCCAGACGAGGCAGTACAGAGCTCCTGAAGTTATACTGCAGGCTGGGTACTCCTCCTCTGTTGACATGTGGTCTTTTGCTTGCATTGCTTTTGAGCTCGCCACAGGTGATATGATGTTTACTCCCAAGCCAGGACAAGGTTTTAGTGAGGATGAGGTATATGGTTTGCACTTTCTAGTTCATAAGAAATAGTAGCTGCTTAGTGAAATTATGATATTGTTTATGCATAGGCTGATTGGTAGCTTGGACTTGTTTGCTGCAATATAGTAGTTAGATGATCACATAACAAATATCTGGCTTCGCTAATTTTGAGAGTTATAGCTTTGTAGGGCCTTAAACCAGTGGAGTCTTATTGCTTAATCCTGTCTAAAATGATTCAATATATGTTACTATGTTGGGTACCAAAATAGCAAAGAAAATAGAGTAGGATAGAATATTATCTAGAGCCAGAATCTGTAACTCTAGAAAGAAGAGAAGGAGAAGTTTGGTCTGAATAATACTGCCATTACATCACGATAACTGATACATGATTGTCTTAAATAGTTTGGATAACAATAAGTGGCTAATATTAAAGTAGAAACTTACAATAACCAGCAAATAGAAACTGACTTACAGATTGATTAAGTTAAAAACTACCCCATATCCTCTCACTTTCTCCTAGAGTACACAAGGAGAGGAAGCTGAGTGCTAACATACTAAATAGAACATGATGGGCATCCAAGTGGGGTGGGGACCCTTCTCTGAATAGCTATTGAGGTGGGAGAACTACCCCACTTAACTACCTCATGATCATCTTGCACCACTAAACGTGGAGTCAGACATCACATACTATATAGACGTTTAGTTTCTTTTTTTCCCTGCTGATTGTTATTTCACACAATCCATAAGCATGCAGTGAGTGCAAGCATCTTTAAATGTGGAATTTGAATTATACTTTGATTTGTTCATAAAAGAAAAAGGAATAGTTATTGTCAAATTCTTAGTTTAAATGGCAAATTAAACTGGTTCTGACTGCATTAATGCCGTGCATTGTGTTGACTTCAGGACCACCTTGCCCTGATGATGGAACTCCTTGGAAAGATGCCCCGGAAGGTGAATGTTCATATTTATACTATCTTAGCGTAGTTCTTGGAAGCTATTCCGGTATTCCTAATACTTGTAAAATGCAGGTTGCCGTCAGTGGAGCGAAATCCAGGATTACTTTGACAGACATGGGGATCTAAAAAGAATTAGGAGGCTAAAATTCTGGCCACTTGACAAATTTTGATTGATAAATACAAATTTTCAGAGAGTGATGCTCGTGAGTTCTCAGAATTTATTTCTCCACTTCTGGATTTTTCCCCAGAGAAGCGGCCAACTGCACAACACTGTTTAGAACACCCATGGCTTAGTGGTCAAGCCAACTCCAAATAATGAGAAATGATTCTAGTTGTGAAAGGTTGATGGTTGGGGCTTTATAAAACTAATGGGAGAAAGCGAAGGGAAGAAAAGTATTTGACAGAGCCATAGTTACTGCATTTTAAGCTCCTCCTTCCACATATAATAACCTGTTATTGGTTGTGATTCTTTGTTGATTTGTTCCGGTTGTTATTTTTTATTGGGTTAATATACACAAAGATGTATAGTAGAGAATTTTGTTCCTCTAGAGACAATATACACAGGAATTTGCGTGTATATTCTTTTTTAATTAATAAAGTTATTTTGGATCCAATGTTATTGTATGATCAAATCCCAGTGTTTTTCAGATCCATTTTGCATCTTTTTTTTGTTTTCTTTTTCAGTCTCTCCATATGTTTTAACTGTGGTTGACAACTTGACATTCATCCCAATAAGTTGTAAAAGCTTGAAGCTTTGGTTGGAGTGCGTTTACTATTAAAATTTTCACATAAATATTTAATTATGTCTTTATTTATTATTCATGAACATAAGCTGTTCAAATATAAAGTAGATATTAAATAGAGATAAAATTAAAAAAATTATTAAATTTAAAGATAAAATTATCAATATTTAATTTTTTCCCCTAATTTTGATATAAAATATGTTAGAAATGTCTTATAAATGAAAGAGGAGAGCATGAATACATTATTTTTAGATTCTACATAATTTTATTCCTAGGAGGAGAAGGGGGAAAATAGCAGCAACAGGGAACTTTATCGGATGGAAAGATTAGCCAAATCATGACTTTTTATGGCAAATTTAATTAGCAAGAAGTTACACAAACAACTTAAAACCAATCCAAATTTTAAGAATACCCATTCCAAACTAAAACTACAGCTACCAGAAAGGTTGGTAATATGAAAATTAAGACATGACGAAGCAAACGAAGACGAAGAAGAGCTGTTATTTTGGTGCTACCCATACAAGGCGAAACCAAATCATCGGAAAAGTCGAAAAGGAAACATGCGCCGCCATTCAAATCCATTTTGTTTTGTTTTTGTTTTTTTAATTTTTTAAATATTTGGTAGTTCATATAATAAAGAGAGAAGAAAAAAACCCAACCTTTTTTGTTTATGGAAATCTAATAACCTCTTATAATCAGAATAGGGCTAAAATAACAAAGTTCACGTTAAAATTGAGCCAGTTTACCAATCCAATTGCATCCCGCAGCATAAGTCTTAGCCTTCGTATAAACATGATTAAGAATATGCTGTCCTCTAATTTGCACCTTCATGTATTATTACCTCTTCTCATCAAATGAACTAGTTTTCTTCCCCTTAAACAAAACATGAAGTAAGATCCATGTGATAGATGAACTTTTGTACCAACTGCTACATTCACTCACTTGCTTACCATAGAAAATGCACCATTCCTAGTTCACATTAGGTTTCAACAGTCTTGAATCCTCAAGGGTATCATGTTAATACGGTAATATGGAACTACGGGAACAAGCATTTGTTCAATAATAACCTTTGATTTTGCAAGACCATCTATTAACGCCACCACACCCCAATGCTCAGGCACAAGTGCATATGAAAGACACAGCATACACGTCATTAACTTTGGAAATTTTCATTTCTCCTTTAGGAACCCCAAAATGCACTTAATTCAATAACAGAAATTTCATATACAGGAAGGAATTAAAAAAATTTCGCCATCAGGAGCAGATGTATCACTTAATAGAACAGACATTATCATCATAAATCCCTTCAATTTTGTCACCTTTAGCACCTGTCTTCAACCAGCTAGATAGAGCTCTGCTTTCAAATAAAGGTTATTTAACACATCTATTTAAGAACCCACACTAAACCTTAGTTTTAAGGTAGTTTCAAAGCATAACTCTACAATGTACAGAGAGGAAAATAAATAAAAGCACACCAAAGACACAGGATGGCACTTATGTACTGAAAGTATACAGGGTTTTTTCATCTATACTAGCTAAATCAAACGAATTTTAGCAAGAGGAACTTTTCTTATTTCAGTTTAACCTCGTTTCTATATAAATGATCCAACAAAGGAATGCACAATTTTATTTTATTTTTAATAGCGAAAATATACCCTCTCTCTCCTCTCATTTCTAACTCTCATCAGTTTATGTTAAAACACAATAACTATTACTCAACAACACAGGAATTACCAATCTCTCTCCCGACCACCTTAAGATCTCTCAGCGCCTCCTCAGTAACATACTAGAAACTCTCAAAAGATCTACATTTCATCTTAGTGAGAAAAGCCAAAGCATTGATATAACATAGAAGTGCATAATTGTCCAGATAGAGAGTAATAGCAATTCTGTCACCAACTCACACAATCACATAAGCTAAAAAGAAATAAAAAGACTATGGGGTGCTCTACGGTCATATTCCCCTTTAATCCCAACTGAACAAACCAGGATTGTACACGAGAAAAAAAAAAGAGAAAGAATCACCAATAGAAGATATAAAAAATGTGACTCATTGAGCTTTGTACAAATGCATAAAGACCATTTTATTAAATAACTCAGTAGGCAATCATGATCATTCAGAACTCAAAACATGTTCAGACACAAAGAATAACAAGCCAAAAAAAGGGAAGATAAAGTAAAGCAATGGAGCTCCTCCAATACACAATAGCATCTACAATTGCATAACAAGCAGATGCAAAAAAAAAAAAAAAAAAAAAAGAGGAGCAAATATCGAAGGAAACGTTTGAAAATTAGTGAGTATTGCAAAACATATGTGT
>NW_021637717.1:0-27343 GCF_004799145.2 Neltuma alba
TGGTTATATAGTTATGTGCTTAGCTTCCTTAATCTCATTTTCTTAAATAAGAAAAATTAAAGGGCCAATCAAAATGGTAGATAAAGCATTGACTAATTAAGATCCTCTGAAGATATATATTGGCAGAGAATGTCTCTTTCCTTTTCATTTTCAAATTGGACTCTTTTTTTTTTATATAAGGATTTAATAAATCTCTAGAAAATTTGAAAATTTTCACCGTTTATTGTCCCGTGTTTAAAGACTCCTTCTTAAAATTAAAGATAAACATTATTTTATAATTATATAATAAAAAATACTCTCCATGACCATCGGTTTTTAATATTTTATCTACGTACTTATAAGTTAGGTGTTTGTATATTTGCAAAATAAATTATTAATTTATTATTATGAATAATGTAGCTTTCTGACATACTTTTTTATAATTTACATTAACTGGCACTGATGATGGTGATTTTTTCCCCTAAAATAATATTGGTGGGACGGAAAGAGAAAGAAGATACTGTGATGAGTGGGAGAAGAGGTTTCACGGTTACACATTATTTGGTCCATTTTTTATTTTTCACATAAAGAAGTCTATTTTACAAGAGACTTTTGAGGGTTTTTTTTTTATCCTATTCCTCCCTATTATACTCTCATTAAAAGGGAGTATTTATTAATAAGATTAATTATTAAATGAAGAAATTTTAAAAAAAATGGTTTTTTTTGGTTTTGAGCATCAATTACTATTTATTTGTTTCCTAATTAAAGGGAGAAGGGACAGGCGAGAGCAATTTGTGAAATTTTTATATTTTAATTGACAACTGGTCCCAACTTGTCCACAACTTGGGCCTTGCTGTCATTATCATAACATGTGTTTTCAAAAAAAGAAAAGAAGTTATCATTATATATATATATATATGTTCATCTAGATATCTTGTCGTTTTCTATTTCAAAGTTCAACCAATAATCGAACTTCATTATTATTTTTTTTTCCAACTAATCCAACTTTATATTGCTTCCTCTGACTCGGAACGTGATCAGATCACGCCCCACACGAGATTATCTCTCATCTCAATCTTCCTCTCCCTCTCCTCCAACGGCGATCATCTCTCTGTTTGTTTCCTGCTCCAAATTTGATTCCCAGCTCCAATCCGTTTTTTTCCCCTGTCGATCCCCACTCACTTTCTCCGGATTGAACATTGAACAATCAAAAGCAGCCGCCATTCGTGTAATTACAACTAGCCAGCCCAGAAATTCAAGCCAATGGGGTTTGAGAATCAAGCAAGTTCATCGTCCTACTCTTTACCACCGTACCCACGAGAAGACACTCCTCTTCTCACCAAATCTCCTCCTCTTTCCTCCAACTTCAAGACCTTCGCCAACATCTTCATCGCCATTGTAGGTGCTGGTGTCCTTGGTCTTCCCTATTGCTTCAAGCGAACGGGATGGGTCCTGGGCTTACTCATGCTTTTCACCGTCGCTTTTCTCACCTATCACTGCATGATGCTTCTGGTCTACACTCGCCGTAGGCTCGAATCGATCACGGGTTTCTCCAAAATCAACTCATTCGGCGATCTCGGCTTCGCCATCTGTGGTCCCATCGGCAGATTCTCCGTCGACGCCATGATCGTCCTTTCTCAAGCTGGGTTCTGCGTGAGCTACCTAATCTTCATTTCCAATACTATGGCACATTTAGTAAGCCATAACACACCAACATCCCCGATTTTGGGTTTATCCCCGAAAGTCCTATTCCTCTGGGGTTGCTTTCCGTTTCAATTGGGGTTGAATTCCATTCGAACTTTGACCCACCTGGCTCCTCTTAGCATATTCGCTGATGTGGTCGATATAGCAGCGAAGAGTATAGTTATGGTGGAGGATGTGTTTGTGTTTATGAAGAACAGGCACGCTTTAGAAGCATTTGGTAGCGTTTCGGTATTCTTCTATGGTGTTGGTGTGGCAGTGTATGCTTTCGAAGGAATTGGAATGATTTTGCCTTTGGAATCAGAAGCCAAGGACAAACAGAATTTTGGAAGGATCCTAGGTTTGGGTATGACAGTGATTTCTCTCCTGTTTGGAGCATTTGGCGCTCTTGGTTACTTTGCTTTTGGGAATGAAACCAAAGATATCATCACTACCAATCTGGGACCAGGACTCGTGAGCACTCTGGTTCAATTGGGACTCTCTATCAACCTGTTCTTCACTTTTCCATTGATGATGAACCCTGTTTATGAAGTTGTGGAAAGAAGGCTGTGTGATTCTAGGTACTGCTTGTGGCTGAGGTGGTTGATGGTATTAGGGGTAAGCTTGGTGGCTCTTTTGGTGCCAAATTTTGCGGATTTTCTGTCACTAGTAGGAAGCAGTGTGTGTGTTGTGCTAAGCTTTATATTGCCTGCCATGTTCTATTATCTGGCATTCAAAAATGAGTTGGGTTGGAGATCTAAGATCTGTAATGGTGCAATTGTTGTTTTCGGATGCATTGTGGCAATCTCAGGAACTTGGTCTTCTTTGATGGAGATTTTTGCACCTAAGGCTTAATTGGGTATAAACATTTCACTTTGCTGTTTGATATATTTATAACTATTCAGCCACAAAAGGCCGTGAAAGTTGGGTTGGGATTCACAGGAGTTTAAGTCTTGTTCATCCAATCCAATGCGGGGGAGGATTCATTTCAGTCTGTTGGGATTCGATACGAGGATTTTAGTCTTGTCTTGTCTAAAATCTCATCCCTTAAATGCAATCTTCGGGAGGATTTCAGTGTTGCTTTTTAGTTTTTAGAGTCCAAAAAGGTTTCAGTCTGGTCTCGTATGAAATCTCAGCCCTTAATACGATCGAAGGGACTTGAGATTCCATACAATTCAAAGGGATCACATGAACTGGATAGTAGTTGTAAACTAGTAAGTGCTGAATGATGAAATAAAAGGTTGCTGATTTGCCAGGCAACTAGCGTGTTTTTAATTTTTGATTCTCTCATTAGATCATGTAAATTCGAAGAAATAAATGTAAGAAATAGAATGCCACCCAAGAGGGATGTTAAAGTTGTAGAATATTTAAAATGTTTTTATAATAAATAGAGTTTCTTTGTTGAAGTAAATCCAATGTTAGAATCTTATTGGCAAAAATACTTGAACGATTTCCACAATTTAGAAGCTAGAATAGGATTTCTAGAAGGTAATTTTGAAGTTAAAGCTATAAATACTTGAAATTCAGCTTTAAATAATAAAATAGAATGCAAACAAAAGCCGCTACAAATATAAAGAGTTAAAGGATCAAGAGCTTGCAACCAGTGATCCTCTCTGTTTTAACCCTGTTCACTTGAGCCTATTTTCAACCACAATTACGAGAAATCCATCAGAAATCAACTTTGAAATTTGTTGAGCTAAAATCCTTTTCAAACATTTTTTAAATTGTAAGGATAAGGTGTCTCTTAGATAGTTTATAAAGGTGAGATATCTCCAAAGAGAAGAGTCTTCACTGTGATGACTCGCAGGTGACTAATTTAAACTTGGGGACAATAGGAAAAGAACGCATTACCCTTTTAGAAATTGAAAACAGGTTCAAGTGAATAGAGTTAAAACAGAGTAAATTATTGTTTGCTAGCTCTTCATCCTTTTACTCTTTGCATTTGTTTTGTAGTGGATGTTGTTTGCATTCTGTTTTATTATTTAAAACTGAATTTCAAGTATTTTTATAGCGCTTCTAACGTTGGATTCACTTAAACAGACACACTCTATTTATTATAAAAATATTTTAAATATCCTAAAAATTTAACACCCCTCTTATGTGGTATGCTATTTCTTAAATTTTTTTTCTTCAAATCTACATTATCTAATTCCAGAAGGGGGGGAAAAAAAAGGCGGAAGGGGGAGTATAAGAGAATCAAAGATTAAAAACGTGCTAGTTGTCTGGCAAATCAGCAACCTTTTATTTCATGATTCTACACCTACTTGTTTACACGCAGAGCAAGATGAGGAGACTGAAATTTTATTACTCAAATGATAAAGATAAAAACATTTGATGGCTCAATAAATAATGATTTCCAATAAAAAATAATTAAACATTTCGACATTTTAAAAATATTTTGAGTTTGCAAAACACGTTTGGTCAAAAATGCCTCCGTGGATATCATAAAAAAATTAATTTTAAAGGTCAAAGTCATCGTTGCATTAAATCGTTCAAATACCTTCATTTTTCTCAAGCCGTGATTTCAAGCCTCAATCATGTTATGTCATAAACAACCTATGTCTATGTCTGCGTTTCAATTCTACTCAAAATCAATTTCCCAACATCTTCATCTTAATACTTTTGAAAAGCAAATATATCTCCATTGATCCACCACACAAAATAGGTCATCAAAGGTTAAGAACAAGTATGGTCTAATGTTCTTTTTCTTCTTCGGATAATACCAATGTTCGCTTTCTTCGTGTAAATAAGTACATGTATAATACAAATAAAGCAGACACAACATATATTGCTGTGCACAGGGCCATTGCTATAGTATATAGAGATGCCTGATGTGTGATTTTAAAATAGGCTTGTACGGTAAATTTAATACCCGCATTCATAGACGAGACAGAGAAACGAAGAAGGAAGGAAGGTGGAGAAAAAAGTGGAAAGATTGAAGAGCGTCTCTTGTCTCGCCTCACAAACATTGGCACTTTTCTCTCTCTCCTTTCTTTATTTCCTTTCCCCCAAATCAAAGCTTCAAATTTGGTCATGTCCTAGAAATCCCACGTCCAAGCAATTTCAATCAATAGTCAAATCATTTCTTAATTCGATTCAGATCAGACTTTTAACGGAAAATTAACAAGTCCAAGAAAACTTGTAAAAGGAGATGTCTTGCTCATCGTCATCCGGGTCTGAGGAAGAGGATGAGGGCTTCGATTCCTACAGAAAAGGAGGCTACCACGCCGTCAGGGTCGGCGATCAGTTCGCCGGTGGGAGGTACATAGCACAGAGGAAGCTGGGGTGGGGTCAGTTTTCCACCGTCTGGCTCGCTTACGATACTCGCAATTCTGTATGTTTGATCCTCGCTTTTTTATCTCCCACACTGTATTTTCTGAATTTGGTATCCTACTAATAGTTACTTCAAAGAGAGGGAGATTTTCTTGAGTCGCTTGTCCGTCATCTTTGATTGATTTGGCGTATGATTCGTGTCCCAGATGCGAAACTCTACACATCATTTCCTGTTGATGCAATCTGTTTTAAATCTATAGGAGTAGAGTTATGAATAATTTTGATGCTGATGTATTGGTATTCTTCTTATTTGGGCAAAGGCAATAACTTGCTCTGTTTTTTTTTCCCCCCTCCCTTTTTAAAGGTGAAGGTTCCAAGATCTTCCTTACATATCTTCCACCGACACTTTATTGAACTATTGATCCATAGTCCAAATTACGTAGAAATTGTGTTTTGATCTGTGATAGATTTTATTTCAGCATTTTTTTTCCTCCCTGCTTCTATGCTTTGGTTCGTCCTTACCTTAGATTTTCAAAATTTCTATATTAACTTTTCTATCCTAATTATATCACTCTATTAAACTAATCGAATGTAGATTCATTGGTTTTGGGATGGCAATATCGTTAACTGGCAAATCTTGTTTTCATCTGACAACACTCCGGTACCTTCTTTCTCAACTAGTGTACGTAGTTGTCAAGATGTATCACAAGTATACAAATTCTTCTTGTTGGAATATAACGGCCAATGGTCACCACGGATGTTTTCACATTTACGCTTCTTATATGCTGACACAATGATGCTTATGGATCTGGATTCTTTGCTGCTCTGCAGCAGCAACAGATCTGGATTGTCTTGGAAACATCAGTAGAGGATCCATGTCCAATGCTTATAGACTGTTTATTTCTATTTTGCTTCATTCTAAAATTTAATAATGGAATCTTCAGGGCCTATATTGGCCACTCTCGTTGGTAGGCATGCAGTGAGCTGCATGTGGCAACGATGTCAATCTGAATTCTAATTTGGATCAGGCAAAACAGAGTGTTTAGAGTCTTTAAAACGAACAATTACCAGGGTCATGGGTTTGCTACTTTTGCTACCTCAAACCACTTTATTTGATGTAGAACTTACATTAATGCTTGAATTTGGTAGAGAGAAAGGGCCTAAAGAAAAAAGAAATGCAGAGAGAGAGAGAGAGAGAGAGAGAGAGAGAACAATCTGAGTCTGTATTTTTTACATCGAATATATTCTAATGTGAATTTTGTGGTTTTCAGACATATGTTGCCCTCAAAATCCAGAAAAGTGCAGCCCAGTTTGCCGAGGCCGCCCTTCATGAGATAAATGTTCTTTCATCCATTGCTGAGGGAGACCCTTCAAATTCAAAGTGTGTCGTCCAATTGATTGACAACTTTAAGCATTCAGGCCCAAATGGGCAGCACCACTGCATGGTCCTTGAGTTCCTTGGTGATAGCTTGCTTCGTCTGATCAGATATAGACGTTACAAAGGCCTTCCAATGAATAAAGTTAGAGAAATTTGTAAATGCATTTTGATTGGTTTGGATTACTTGCATAGCGAACTTCGCATAATCCACTCAGACCTAAAACCTGAAAATGTCCTCCTCTTATCCACCATTGATCCTGCCAAAGACCCAGTTAGATCTGGACAAAGCCCGATTCTGGAGAGGCCTGAGGGAAGCATAAATATGGGATTTTCAAGTGTTATTGAGAAAAAGTTGAAAAGGAGAGCCAGAAGAGCAGTTGCTAAAATATCAGGAAGAACTTCTTTAGGAGAAGCTGGAGAGGCTCCAAAATCTGATAGAAATGTTGATGGAATTGATGTGCAATGCAAGATAGTTGATTTTGGAAATGCGTGCTGGGCAGATAAGCCATTTGCAGAGGAAATCCAGACGAGGCAGTACAGAGCTCCTGAAGTTATACTGCAGGCTGGGTACTCCTCCTCTGTTGACATGTGGTCTTTTGCTTGCATTGCTTTTGAGCTCGCCACAGGTGATATGATGTTTACTCCCAAGCCAGGACAAGGTTTTAGTGAGGATGAGGTATATGGTTTGCACTTTCTAGTTCATAAGAAATAGTAGCTGCTTAGTGAAATTATGATATTGTTTATGCATAGGCTGATTGGTAGCTTGGACTTGTTTGCTGCAATATAGTAGTTAGATGATCACATAACAAATATCTGGCTTCGCTAATTTTGAGAGTTATAGCTTTGTAGGGCCTTAAACCAGTGGAGTCTTATTGCTTAATCCTGTCTAAAATGATTCAATATATGTTACTATGTTGGGTACCAAAATAGCAAAGAAAATAGAGTAGGATAGAATATTATCTAGAGCCAGAATCTGTAACTCTAGAAAGAAGAGAAGGAGAAGTTTGGTCTGAATAATACTGCCATTACATCACGATAACTGATACATGATTGTCTTAAATAGTTTGGATAACAATAAGTGGCTAATATTAAAGTAGAAACTTACAATAACCAGCAAATAGAAACTGACTTACAGATTGATTAAGTTAAAAACTACCCCATATCCTCTCACTTTCTCCTAGAGTACACAAGGAGAGGAAGCTGAGTGCTAACATACTAAATAGAACATGATGGGCATCCAAGTGGGGTGGGGACCCTTCTCTGAATAGCTATTGAGGTGGGAGAACTACCCCACTTAACTACCTCATGATCATCTTGCACCACTAAACGTGGAGTCAGACATCACATACTATATAGACGTTTAGTTTTTTTTTTTCCCTGCTGATTGTTATTTCACACAATCCATAAGCATGCAGTGAGTGCAAGCATCTTTAAATGTGGAATTTGAATTATACTTTGATTTGTTCATAAAAGAAAAAGGAATAGTTATTGTCAAATTCTTAGTTTAAATGGCAAATTAAACTGGTTCTGACTGCATTAATGCCGTGCATTGTGTTGACTTCAGGACCACCTTGCCCTGATGATGGAACTCCTTGGAAAGATGCCCCGGAAGGTGAATGTTCATATTTATACTATCTTAGCGTAGTTCTTGGAAGCTATTCCGGTATTCCTAATACTTGTAAAATGCAGGTTGCCGTCAGTGGAGCGAAATCCAAGGATTACTTTGACAGACATGGGGATCTAAAAAGAATTAGGAGGCTAAAATTCTGGCCACTTGACAAATTTTTGATTGATAAATACAAATTTTCAGAGAGTGATGCTCGTGAGTTCTCAGAATTTATTTCTCCACTTCTGGATTTTTCCCCAGAGAAGCGGCCAACTGCACAACACTGTTTAGAACACCCATGGCTTAGTGGTCAAGCCAACTCCAAATAATGAGAAATGATTCTAGTTTGTGAAAGGTTGATGGTTGGGGCTTTATAAAACTAATGGGAGAAAGCGAAGGGAAGAAAAGTATTTGACAGAGCCATAGTTACTGCATTTTAAGCTCCTCCTTCCACATATAATAACCTGTTATTGGTTGTGATTCTTTGTTGATTTGTTCCGGTTGTTATTTTTTATTGGGTTAATATACACAAAGATGTATAGTAGAGAATTTTGTTCCTCTAGAGACAATATACACAGGAATTTGCGTGTATATTCTTTTTTTAATTAATAAAGTTATTTTGGATCCAATGTTATTGTATGATCAAATCCCAGTGTTTTTCAGATCCATTTTGCATCTTTTTTTTGTTTTCTTTTTCAGTCTCTCCATATGTTTTAACTGTGGTTGACAACTTGACATTCATCCCAATAAGTTGTAAAAGCTTGAAGCTTTGGTTGGAGTGCGTTTACTATTAAAATTTTCACATAAATATTTAATTATGTCTTTATTTATTATTCATGAACATAAGCTGTTCAAATATAAAGTAGATATTAAATAGAAATAAAATTAAAAAATTATTAAATTTAAAGATAAAATTATCAATATTTAATTTTTCCCTTAATTTTGATATAAAATGTTAGAAATGTCTTATAAATGAAAGAGGAGAGCATGAATTACATTATTTTTAGATTCTACATAATTTTTATTCCTAGGAGGAGAAGGGGGAAAATAGCAGCAACAGGGAACTTTATCGGATGGAAAGATTAGCCAAATCATGACTTTTTATGGCAAATTTAATTAGCAAGAAGTTACACAAACAACTTAAAACCAATCCAAATTTTTAAGAATACCCATTCCAAACTAAAACTACAGCTACCAGAAAGGTTGGTAATATGAAAATTAAGACATGACGAAGCAAACGAAGACAAAGAAGAGCTGTTATTTTGGTGCTACCCATACAAGGCGAAACCAAATCATCGGAAAAGTCGAAAAGGAAACATGCGCCGCCATTCAAATCCATTTTGTTTTTGTTTTTGTTTTTTTAATTTTTTAAATATATTTGGTAGTTCATATAATAAAGAGAGAAGAAAAAAACCCAACCTTTTTTGTTTATGGAAATCTAATAACCTCTTATAATCAGAATAGGGCTAAAATAACAAAGTTCACGTTAAAATTGAGCCAGTTTACCAATCCAATTGGCATCCCGCAGCATAAGTCTTAGCCTTCGTATAAACATGATTAAGAATATGCTGTCCTCTAATTTGCACCTTCATGTATTATTACCTCTTCTCATCAAATGAACTAGTTTTCTTCCCCTTCTAACAAAACACATGAAGTAAGATCCATGTGATAGATGAACTTTTGTACCAACTGCTACATTCACTCATTTGCTTACCATAGAAAATGCACCATTCCTAGTTCACATTAGGTTTCAACAGTCTTGAATCCTCAAGGGTAATCATGTTAATACGGTAATATGGAACTACGGGAACAAGCATTTGTTCAATAATAACCTTTGATTTTGCAAGACCATCTATTAACGCCACCACACCCCCATGCTCAGGCACAGGTGCATATGAAAGACACAGCATACACATCATTAACTTTGGAAATTTTCATTTCTCCTTTAGGAACCCCAAAATGCACTTAATTCAATAACAGAAATTTCATATACAGGAAGGAATTAAAAAAATTTCGCCATCAGGAGCAGATGTATCACTTAATAGAACAGACATTATCATCATAAATCCCTTCAATTTTGTCACCTTTAGCACCTGTCTTCAACCAGCTAGATAGAGCTCTGCTTTCAAATAAAGGTTGTTTAACACATCTATTTAAGAACCCACACTAAACCTTAGTTTTAAGGTAGTTCAAAAGCATAACTCTACAATGTACAGAGAGGAAAATAAATAAAAGCACACCAAAGACACAGGATGGCACTAATGTACTGAAAGTATACAGGGTTTTTTCATCTATACTAGCTAAATCAAACGAATTTTAGCAAGAGGAACTTTTCTTATTTCAGTTTAACCTCGTTTCTATATAAATGATCCAACAAAGGACTGCACAATTTTATTTTATTTTTAGCGAAAATATACCCTCTCTCTCCTCTCATTTCTAACTCTCATCAGTTTATGTTAAAACACAATAACTATTACTCACAACACACAGGAATTACCAATCTCTCTCCCGACCACCTTAAGATCTCTCAGCGCCTCCTCAGTAACATACTAGAAACTCTCAAAAGATCTACATTTCATCTTAGTGAGAAAAGCCAAAGCATTGATATAACATAGAAGTGCATAATTGTCCAGATAGAGAGTAATAGCAATTCTGTCACCAACTCACACAATCACATAAGCTAAAAAGAAATAAAAGACTATGGGGTTGCTCTACGGTCATATTCCCCTTTCTAATCCCAACTGAACAAACCAGGATTGTACCCGAGAAAAAAAAAAGAGAAAGAATCACCAATAGAAGATATAAAAAATGTGACTCATCTTGAGCTTTGTACAAATGCATAAAGACCATTTTATTAAATAACTCAGTAGGCAATCATGATCATTCAGAACTCAAAACATGTTCAGACACAAAGAATAACAAGCCAAAAAAAGGGAAGATAAAGTAAAGCAATGGAGCTCCTCCAATACACAATAGCATCTACAATTGCATAACAAGCAAGATGCACTAAAAAAAAAAAAAGAGGAGCAAATATCGAAGGAAACGTTTTGAAAAATTAGTGAGTATTGCAAAACATATGTGTTGCCTGAATTTATCAAACACTCATATCTATCCCCAAAATAAGGTCTGAATTCGTTCATTACGCTTATTCGCCCATGAGTAGATAACAAAAAAAGGTGATAACAATAACAACATTAATGGGTATGGCTTAATAACAAAAGCCTTTCATAAAATCTTAAAGAAGGGGATGATGTTGCAGATTCCAGCACAAAAATTTGCGAAACATATATAATCCTCACTTCACAAAACTTCGATAGTTTAGTATACAAAACAACCAAAGGTTCAAATTCCAAAGAATTCGTAAGCCATTCAATCTTATCTTACCGAAAAACAGAAGAAAAGAAACAAAAGGTAAGCCCCTCAATTGATTTTTCCATAAATTGTTAAAATAGGTTATAAATCTAGAACCCTAACCGCTCGGACCAGCTTGATCATGATTCCCAGAACAGCACCCGCCATCACCATGATCATGGGGATGTTTATCAGGGTTATGGCCGTGCTCGTCATCTTCATCGCTATCGTCTTCATCAAAGGGTTTCTGTTTGTGAAAGATACAGCACTTCTTGGAGCTCTTCTTCTGCATAAACTCGTTGTCTATGGTGCCATCTTTCCAGCTGACCTTCTTCTTCTTGCGATTAAGGGGAAGGAAAAGGACTTCCGGCTGTGGTGCTGTTGTTGTGATTGGTCCTGCGACGAAGAGGATGGATCGCTGGAATGAATGGTTACGGTGGTTGTGGCGGTGGTGGAAGGCGAAGACAAAGCTAACTGCCTGGTCGAGCCCATCGGTCTGGCGGCCATCGCTGGCGGATCAAAATCTGAGGAAGTTTCAGGAACCACGAATGACGCGGGAGTTTTCTCTGAAACAACTTGATCGTTTCGTCATATATTCCCCTCTCACCGTCGCTGGTTTTTAATAAAAGAAAATTAAAATTATTTGTCTTAATTTGCGTAGATTATAAAAATTAGTTAAATTAATTATTTATAATAAATAGATATTACCTTCTTTAAAATACTCTTACAAAGTCTTACTCATCTAATGTACTAGTTAAAATTTATATTTTTTTGGTTAAAATATAGTTATCCTTCTATTGGAGACAATCCTATTCGAAACACTGTTAAACACTAAATGTGAATATCTCTCTCAACTGGAATTTAAATCTTAATTCACCACGCTACGAGGATTAGCTTTCTCACTTAACCAACCCATTGATAATTGAAATTTATATTTAGATATGTTAAACATGGGAATAGCATTTTGAATTAGGCGTGGGCCCATGCATTTCATTCTGGTCTTGGGCCACTCCACGGTTATCGTTGGAGTCCAGAGAGCAAAGAAAATTTTCTCTTTAGCAAGGACACTGTCTTCTCATTATATTAGAGGTAATTTTCTTTGAGATACTATCAAACATTATATATAAACACATCGTTTAGTAAAAATTTAAGCCTTGATTCACTATGCTATGAAAAATTAGTTTTTTTTGTTAGGCATAGCCCTCTTATTGGTGAAAGCAAAGTAAATTGACTGAATAAAGAGGAGGAGGAATAGAGTTCAAACACTCAAAGATGACCAAAACAATTAGATAGAAGGCAAAAATGAAGCTGGCCAGCTTGTTAACAAGTTCTTCCAAAAGTTGTTTACTGAAGAAGATGAACAAAGACCTTGGGTTCAGACCAAACAAACCTGGCCATCCATTGGTTCAGAGGAATGGGCAGAGATAAATGCAAACATCTCAGATGAAAACATTAAAGCTGCTATGTTTTCAATAGGAGGACTGAAAGCACCAGGTGATGATGGATACCAGCAATTTTCTTTTAGAAAAATAGGGAGCTCATAGGAAATGATGTCTGCAAAGTGTGAGGAATCTATGGGAAAATCCGAGAAGAATAGAAGAGGTGAACAACACTATGATTACTTTGATTCCGAAGGTAGACTGCCCTGAAAGAGTTCAGTAGCTTAGACCCATCTCCTTATGTAACGTGATCTATAAATGTCTTTCCAAAGTGATTGTGATAAGACTAAAGGAGGTCATGACACGACTAATATCCCTCTTTCAAGTCAGCTTCGTTCCGGAAGAAATATTCATGACAATATCATCATTGTTAATGAAATGATCCACTCCATGAGAAAGAAAAAAAGGAAAAAAAAGGATTTATGGCAATCAAAGTGGACCTAGAAAAAGCTTATGAAAGACTCAGTTGAAATACCTCCAGAAAGTCTTGGAGGAATTAACTTGCCCAGAAGATATGATAAATAGAATCATGAGATGCGTGGATACCACTTCAACAAAAATTATCTGGCATGGAGAAAAATTAGAGACCTTCTACCCTTATAGGGGTCTTCGACAAGGGGATCCTCTCTCCCCCAATCTCTTTATGCTCGGCATGAAAAAACTTACACATATGATTAGTGAGAGAGTCAGAGAGAAACACTGGAGAGGAATGAAGCAGGTCGAAATGGGCCCATCATATCACATATGATGTTTGCTGACGATTTTATTCTTTTTGCAGAGGCAGACTTAGATCAAATTGACGTGATTCTAAAATGCTTGCAGGAGTTTGGAGACATGTCGGGGCACTGTGTGGGCCAGGAAAAGACTTACATCTACTTCTCACCTAACGTAGCTCAACATTAAAGGTGAGTAATCTGCAATAGAAGCAAATTCTAGCAGGTGAACAAACTGGGACGCTACTTGGGTGCAGATATCTCATTTTTGAGAAAAAGGAGAGAAAAATACAACACCATTATTGATCGAGTGAAGAAACGACTCAGCGGGTGGAAAGCTTCCCGTCTCTCAATGGCCGGAAGGTTAACTTTGGTGAAATCAGTGACGAGCTCAGTGGCACTCTATCCGATGCAACATGACAAGATACCTCATGGAGTGATTGAGCAACTGGAAAAAATACAAAGGAGCTTTGTTTGGGGCGACACAAAGGAAAGCAGACATTGGCATGCAGTTGCTTGGGAGAAGATGTGTAAACCTAAGGGCGAAGGAGGGGTAGGAATCAAGTCACTCAAATGCATGAATGAAGCCTTGCTCATTAAGCTTTTTTGGAGAGCCCATCAAGACCCGAAGGATCTTTGGGTTAAGGTGATCCAAGCAAAATATGGAGGAACAGCAAAGGTGATAAGCAATTGGTAAGGAGAAGTGGAGACTCAAGACTATGGAGAGAACTTACCAAGCTGTGGGAGGCTTATGTTACGAACATGGAATATATTCCAGGAGAGGAAACGAGAGATGAGGAGGGGAGGCATATAGAAAGAGAAAAGTTGCACTAGAAACTAACAAGCAATGACAAGTTTACCACTGCAAGTGCTTATAAATTCCTTCATGCTAATAAGGAGAGAGTGGAGGAGACGATATGGAAGGAATGTTGGAAAATTCAAGCTCCAGAGAGAGTAAGGCTGTTCTTATGGCATGTGTTACCCAAAAGGCTACTAACAAAAGAAATTACTAGAAGGTGGGATGGAAGTGTGGGAAGGTGTGAAATCTGTCAAAATCAGACAGAAACTCTAATCCATGCACTAAGGGATTGCCCACATGCAACATATGTGTGGCGACAACTAGTGCCAATTGACAAGAGAGCAAGTTTTTTTGGTAAGGAGTGGTCTGACCGGCTAAAAAGCAATTTAACAAGGAGATCAGTGAATGGATATGAGGGAAACTGGGCTGATATTTTTGCTGTAGTATGCTGGTTTATTTGGATATGGAGGAATAAGAAGATACATGAGGAGGAATTTACATTACCGAATAATGCAGCAGAAGTTATTCGAACCTATATTAGCAATTATCAGCAAAAATGGGATGGTAATAGCTTGGAGGGGACAAGAAGCACTATGGTAATGGTCACTTGGGAGGCACCACAATCTGGGTGGTGTAAACTAAATGTGGATGGGAGGATATCGTGTGATGGAATAGCAGGTTGTGGAGGAGTTATAAGGGGAGATTGTGGGGAATGACTGAGTGGCTTTTTAGTTAGATTAAATAATTGCAGCTCCCTGGAAGCTGAAGCATGGGCAGTCCTCGAAGGTCTAATATTATGCTGGGATATGGGGTTCAAAAGAGTTGAAGTGGAGACAGATGCTGCACAGATCACTGGAGCTGTGCTATTTAATAACCCGGTAATAGGAAATGTGCAAATATTCACAAGGATTAGGATGATGCTGGAAAAGACGTGGCAAGTGTAGGTGAAACATGGATATAGAGAGAGTAACAGAGTTGCGGATAAAATGGCTCACTTGAGTGCTCAACAAAGTGACAGGAGAAAGATTTGGTCCTTGCCACCTCCGAAAGTATATCAGATGCTCCAAGATGATTGTTCAGGATTAGGTGTCATTCGTAGAGTGAATATGTAACTTCTTGGGTTATACCCTCCTTCACCAAAATAAAAAGAAGGTAAATTGATTGAAGTACAATTCGAATTTGTTTGCTCCGATCCAATTAGAACACCTTTTTTGGTACATGCCTTTTTAAGCCTAGGCAAAAAAATAGTACTCATTCGGTACTTAATGTAAGAGCTAATTAACATATTTGAATAGATTAAATATATTAGTTAGATTAATTAATATGATATGTTTTTTTTAAAATATCCTAATCATCTTCTTTAATTTTCTTTCTCCATCTTCTACTTAATTATTGTTGAATAAATATTAATAGAGTTAATTTGATAAAAAATTACTAAATATGCGAAATAACATATAAAACCAATATTAACTCTTAAATTAGATCCTATATTTAGCATGAAGAGTAATTTTTTAATTGAGTTTTAATTTCCTCACTTCTCAAAAGCACCTTAGTTCTAGACATTAAAAAATAGTCATTAACCACCACCCGCATCAAAGAGGAATAAGCATTTTGTTTGGTAACTTATCTTAAATTATACTACCTTCCGTCTTTAATAAAAGAGTTAGTTTAATTGTTTATTTGGTTTTAAATGTAAAACCCACATCTATGTCGTCTCTCATGTTTATTTATTTATTTAATATAGTATTTATTATAGTTACACAACTTAGATGTTTCGTCAAATATTAAAGCTGATATACTTGATTAACAAAAATATTTTAGAGAAGATAATATGTATTTATTACAAATAAATAATTTAAATTTTTTAATCTACTAAAATTAATCAACTAGTTCTTATATTAATAATCGAAAATGTATATTTTTTTCAAACAGAAAAACTCCGATTAGAATAACAATTATGCAAACATTATGACCAGGAATAGTCATCAATCATAAAATCTCGCTTAAATGAACAAGCATGTAAGTCAAAAGAAATCTCACTTAAACAAACAAATGTTGCACCTTTTTTGGTCTGAACAAACACTATAACAGAAATAATTTTCACATATTTTAATTTTTAATCAATCACCTAACAATTCAAAAGAAAAGGGGGGCGGGGAAGCCAAGCTATCCACGTCAGGCTAGAAACTTCATTAAAAAATTGTTGTGGTCAATTCCACCGCTGTGACTTGAATAGAACCAACAAATGTAATAACAGTAATAGCATGTTTTCAATTTGGGTGCCCATTGGTAACCCATAAAAACACTTTGAGCCACCAACAGGGCCGCCAATCTGATCCGAATAGCTTATTCTCATTTCCTTTTAATTTTATCGAAAGGAACGGAGAATTGCTTCCGAGGTTGACTTTGTTCGTCGTTGAGATCGATTTGAAATTTCCCTCTGTCGTAGCATCCGATTGAAAGGGGAATCAATCATCGATACTTCCAATAGCGAGCAAAGCGAGCGAATATATGGCGTGCATTGTAAATTTCCCAGCACTTACAAATCCCAATCAGCCTCATGCTTCTTCTACCCTGTCGCCTGTTCGCTGCTCTGCGAACTTGTCTAAGTCTCTTGCTTCCCAGCTTTCTTTCGTTTCTTCCTTTGATCATGGATTTGGCTCTGATGCCTCAATTAGATTTCACTTGAAGAAGTCTCCGACGATGAAGGCTTTCAATTCTGCGGTATGTGGAGGTTCTCATGTAAGTTCGCGTTTGTACGAATGTGGGTTTTTTCCCTCTCCCGTCTGGCGAATGTTAGTTGAATTAGTATTGGGTTCACGTGAAATGTTTCAATTGGTCGAAAATTTTTCACGTGAAATGTTTCAATTGCTCGAAAAATTTTGAAACTTGAGTTTCCAATCTTAAACTATTCATAATTAGAAATTCCAGTACGTTCAGCATAAATATTTTGTTTTTGTTGTTATTTTCATAGGCTTAATGTGATGCGTTAAGTTATCGCTAGGTAGTGGAGGGGGGGAAAGAAGAAAGGATCAGTAGCACCTTCAATATGCGACTGTCCTTTCTGGGCTGACAATCTCTGTAAACTTGGCAGATTGTTGCATCTGTAAAGCTTGAGCCGCCGAAGATTATGATTTCTGGTGCTCCTGCATCAGGTAAAGGAACACAATGCGAGCTTATCACCAAGAAGGTATGTATTTCACTTTTGCTAATAGTACACCTCTTCTCGCAAGACAAAGCTGACCTAGTTGATTATAATAATTGTATATACTTGCAGTTCTAAATCATTTAATCTCTCTACAGCTGTTTGTATTGCAATGTATACTACTGAACTTTATATTTCGGTAAACACGGCCATTCATTTATCTTAATTATTTGGAAAAATGTGATTCAATGCAAACTCTGCACTATTGTGTTGAGGAAAAATTAAACGATAATTTATGTTCATTGCTTATTCATGTTAGTCAATTTAGTTTCCTCACCATCATTGTTTTTATTCATATTCCCTTTAAAAGAAAATTGCTGACTGGACAACATTTTGATAACTTTTATGTCATCAGTTAAATCAGAAACTTATAAATAACTGTAGCATTTGATTATTTATCATGTTGAATTTTTATGGCCTCATGCATCACAGAAGACAAAATAGGTAGTTGAAAATAAGAAGAGAATAAAATGGAATAAGTAGCCAAAATCCCACCAAAGTTTCTGTTTAAACCGTATTCTCTTGAAGATGGACCGGCAGTCAGTTTTTTGGGCCTTTTTAGATCCTTCATTAATATTTTGATTTTTGAATTTAATTGATCAACTGAAGTTTACAAACTCCTTTTGTTGCCGGATTTCCAGTTTTGTACTGACCAGAGACAACAGTTTTCAAGTCAATAACTTGCTTGATGGAAAGGAAAAAGGTTGTGATTAAGAGATCACATTAAAATTAGTTTGGTCTGGCAAATGCATGCTTTTGCTCTTTCTATTTTCTTCTAGGTGATAAGAATGATATGCCTTCACAGCAATTGCAAAGAACTAGTTTGATTTGGTTGTATGATGTTTCAAGGAATCCTCCACATCAATTCGTATGGGTTTGAGTTTGATCTTGAATACCATTTTTCTATGTCGAAAAACTAAACACCTTAAATCCATTATCCGGAGCATGCCTTTGCGTTATTGCTGCTATCTTATATTTCCATGCACTCGACTGTCTGCCTCTGTTTTTAAGATATTTAAAAAAGTTACTGACTATGATTTAAGTCTCTTATTTCTGGTTTTCCTTGGAAAAGCCAGATTGAATCAAGTGCTCATCATATATGCAGTATGGTTTGGTGCATGTGGCTGCTGGAGACTTACTTAGGGCAGAAATTGCAACAGGAAGTGAAAATGGAAAGCGAGCAAAAGAATATATGGAGAAAGGACAATTGGTCCCAGATGAAATAGTTGTCATGGTAGGGGGGAAAAGTTTCTATTCAAATCGTGCTGTTCGTGTCTGTGATATGTTGATGTTCATGCTGTAGATGGTCAAGGATCGTCTCTTCAAGCCAGACTCTAAAGAGAATGGTTGGCTTTTGGATGGATACCCCAGGAGCTTATCACAGGCAACTGCATTCAAGAAATTTGGGTTTGAGCCAGATCTTTTTATTCTTCTAGAGGTATTTGTTGTTTTAGGAGTTGATAGTTGACATCATTTATCCGATAAAAGCTCACATTCTATATAAACTTATAATTGTACTTCTCATCTTTGAGTTGGTTAATATTCTTTCCTCAAGTAAATTGTTTATCCAGACCAGCAATGATACTATATAAACCCTTGAGGAGTCCAACTGATACCTTCAGTTTTGTGATCATGGTACTTCTTTCATCCCCAACTGAAGTCATGCATCCTTGCCTGAGTAAGCCCAAAGAGAAAACCAAGAACCATAATGCGAACTAACAGTGAAGTAGAAGTTGGCTAACTATTTAAACATGATTCACTTTCACTTAAGACACTAACATTGAGCAAAAAAGTGACATGAACAAAAAGTGACATTGGTTTGACTTTGCTGGAGGGCCCTTTTACTTCAGCAGCCAGGGATCACAAACGTAATAAAAAATTTTCAAATGCAAATGCTTTTGTCATGACTTTTCACTTTAATTTTCAGGTCTCTGAAGATGTTCTCGTGGAGAGAGTAGTTGGACGAAGATTAGATCCTGTTACTGGAAAGATATATCATTTGAAGTACTCTCCCCCAGAGAATGAGGAAATTGCAGCAAGGCTTACCCAACGTTTTGATGATACTGAAGAGAAGGCATGAATATGTTACCATAAATTTTCACATGCTTTGCGTCCATCACGACTCTAACCTTTCTGTTACAAAATGCTTCTTTTTATGACATTTAGAGTTTCCCACTCTTTTTGCAGTTTGCTTGGAGTTGAGTGAACAGTCAATTACACCCCCACTAAAAGTTCTCATTTATTTTCCTGTTTGGTTTCATAGGTTAAGTTGCGATTGCAGACCCACCATCAAAACGTAGAGGCAGTCCTTTCTATGTATGAAAATATAACCGTTAAGGTATGTTATAAACAACCCCCCCCCCCCCCCAAACAAAGGGAAAACAAAAAACACACATGCACAGACATAAATATGCGCAAGCACAATGATGCGATAGATACCTACATTTATGTCCAGTTGCTCATGTGTTCATGCTTTTCCTCCTGTGAGATTGATGTTATTGCCACTAGGGTTACCCATTGTTTTAGCCACTGATTGTTTGAATAGGCTTCAATGTGTAGGCTATATTGGGTAGTATGGATGTCTATGTGTCACCGTTTTATGATGCTGTGCTTTGCCCATCATCATTGATCACATACAATATGTATAATGAGGAAATGACGAGATTATACAGTTTTTCCTTTTTTTGTGCCCACTGCGTATTATCTTCCCTCTCCCGTCTCTGATTTTTGTCCTTTACTTTTCTGGACAAGCACTACTGGCAGTGCGGGGATAAGATTCCAAATGGTACTCGGACCTTCGGCAGCCATGTTTTTGGTGGCTTGCCATCTTCATTGAAAACTGTATTCTATCTGGTCGTGGCTGTCTAAATATGTTTCTTGATCACTCTTTGGTGCTTAAAATGTAGTAAAATATATTATATAGTTTAGTTTTCTTTGCTGTTTATAAAATATTTTGGTGATGAATCCTGTCGTATTTGCTTTTGTTGTCTTCAGATTAATGGAAATGTCTCCAAGGAGGAAGTATTTGCTCAAATTGATAGCGCAATTACAAATTTGTTAGAACAGAGGAAGGCTGCTTCGGGATCCATGGCAGCATAGGGATAACAAGGGACTACTTGCTAGGAATGTAGTTTCTAAGCAACAAATATTACAAGGGGATAAGAAAGCCTTCGCGAAAAGTAAAACGCATTTTCTGGACTCACTAAGTTGCTGAAAGATGGACCTGCTCAAGTATGTTTCACTTTATTCTCTGGCAAAGCATTATGATATTGTAATAGGATAGGCATGTTATATGTTCAAAATAGCGTTGAATGGAGGATTTGGTGAAATGTTATTTGTTGATTCATGCTAGAGAAACACCTTAAAACCCATAAATTTTATATTCTTTGATCATATTATTCGCTTTGATGTAGGAATATAATAATGGATACGGAGATTATTCACAAAATACTTTTTTTTGTTTTGCTTGTAGATTATTTATTTAAATGTTTTCGTTAGAACATTTTTTTTAAAAAAAATTATGTGGTGGTAAGTGTTGAACCAGTCAAAATACAATATATTGCTCATCTAGTTGTTTCTTATGAAATCTTTGTCAAACCAGTTAGAATATAAATTATTTTAGGTTGGGGATGTGAAATCAAGAAACAATTAAATATGAAAAATTAATTGATCGAAACCACACAATCACAGGAGAGAGAGAAAAATATTTGAAAAAAAAAACAAGGGACCAAAGTAATGTTCAAACTGACAAAAAAAAAACTTGTGTGGATGACACAAAATTGAAGTAAATATATTAAACAAGTGACAGAATGGGAAAAACTACAAAAGAGGATCAATATATAAACAATCAGCTTCCTTTGAAGTCTGAAGCTAAAGAAAGATACACCTTCACAAGAAAAATGAATAAGTTGCGCCTCTACTTCAAAAAAGGAAAAGGCACATCCTGACTCGTGAGGGACAAAGTAGGCTTCATTTGATCCATGGATCAAGTGAATCAACAACGGTAATTCACCAAAACCATAAATTGTCCCCTCTAATTACTCACACCCCAATGAGATTTATTGGCCTTCCCTTTCACGCCGTGTCCTAAAAGAGTTCTTGAAATAATAGGAAGTTGAATGAATGTGGGTTTTGCTAAGAATTTTTAACTCAAGTAGTACCCCACATCATATCTCAAAAAAAAAAAGGACTGTGGATTCTATATTCTAAATAATTAAAATAAAAGACAAGTATATGATCAATCAATAAGAATTGATCATAGAAAAAGAAACTAATCCTTCAATGAAACAAATCAAGATTTGAATTTTTATTAAAAGATATGCCTGTATTTAATATATGACGGTGTTTTGAATAGAATTATCTCTAACGAGAGGATATCTATACATTAAAAAAAAAAGAAGATTAGTGTACTAGTATGGAAAGTGGGTTAAATTGCCCAAATAATAATAATAGTAATAAAAGGAGAATGAATGTGGGTTTCAAAATATGCTTGTAGTGCTTGCTAAGTGACAAAAACATAGATGAAGGAATGGGTGATTCACTGATTTGTTAGGGCCATCCTCATGTTCCACCACCGGTAAATGGATATATAAAATAATCTTTGAAAAAAAAAAGAAAAAAGAAAAAAGAAAGCAATGGCCGCCCCATGAGAAGGACAGTGGGGGTAAGAAAGTCAAAAGGGAATGGGGCCATCCACAGATGAGAAATTGCGTATTTGCTTACGATCCAAATCTGATGGGGTTTCCCTTTAGGAGGCAGTGGCTTTCACGGTGACCTCCATATTTGACCTGGGGGCCTTCTCCAACGCATAATTTGAGGAGCCAACATCAAACACTGTTCAATGCCTTATCCATCAGAATCGATCAGATCAAACCCCATCATCGCGGGAATGAATTGGTAATCTGCGTTAATGGAAATCGTGATTTTTTTTTTATCATACTTGTTTTATTAAAGAAATAATAAATATCTAAAAACTACTAAAAATATCAATCAATCAATATCAATACTGTAAATAAAATCAAAATCACAGGTAACTATCCACACATTCCCTCTTGCCCTTGATTTCTGTGCATTTTTTCTGTTTTTTTTTTCCAATTTTACTAACCTTTCTTACCCGTGCAGTGTGAGTGAAACCTTGTCCAGTGTATACATTATTATATTAATGATTTTATAATTAAGCGGCATGGAAAATTTTTTTATAAATGCAATTAAAAAAATATAATCATCAAAAGATTTTCCTAACAAGTGAGTAATATGGACTGATTATCACTTTTTTTCCTGAAATTTGTCATTCAACACTATTTATGAAATTTCACAATAATTTCCCTATTAAACATATTTATTTCATATTATAGGACATTCTTCATTCCTTTGCTCGTCCTCTCACTCATTTTCATTTCCATAAAAAGGATTTCTTCAAGCAAAATGCAATCGGCGCCTACAAATTTTCAACAATGTTCATTTTAAAATCTTAATCCTTCATGTTATCCAAAAAAAAAAATGTAACCTTTCATCATATTATGAATTATATAAAATTTATAATTCATAATGTTATTAGTAAAGTATAGACAGCATAGTTCACCTTGAATATTCAAGAAAACAAAGGGATTCTCTCTCTATATATACCACTTTAGGTTATTAATATAAAAGTTTATTTTATTTTTATTTTGGTTTTAAATATAAAACTCAATCTACTTTGTCTTTTATATTTATTTTTTTTAAATAATCCTTATAATAATAGTTGTTATAGCTAATATATTTGAGTAGTAGAAATATTTTACAAAAATAACATATTTTTTTATATACTTAAATTAATTAATTAGGTTTTATATTTAAAAAAAAAAAAAAAGAAGCAGTGGTATAATCAATAATGAGCTTGTTTGTCAAGTCGCTTTGGGAGGTAATCGCGCGATATCAATGAGAAATCGTGTGATTGATGAAATAAAGCCCAGATAAGTCAAAAATATAAATTGGTTACTTATGCTTTTCAATCGTGGAGAGAAAAAAGTGAGAAGTGTTAAGAGGTGGAGAGAAGTTAAAATAAAATAAAATTAATTGATCTGCAAGTCCTTATAATTTTAACTAATTTTGAATTAGGTTCTTATAGTTTTTTTTTATCAAGTTCTTATACTCTTAGCTATTTTTAATTAGGTCCTTGAATTTATTTTTCTTTTTATTAAGTCCTTATAATTTCACTAAATTTTTAATCAGGTCCATGTAGTTTTAAATTTTATTTATTAATTAAATATAAAATTAATTAAATAGATTAATACTGAAACATAAAATATTGATAATTAAATTAAATTTATAATTATATAATAAAAAAAGTAATATAATTAACTAATACAGGAAATTTTTTAGAACAATTAATATTTTCTCGCTGGCAAAAATAAAATTATTATAATAATTCATTATTTTTAGAATATTGTTGTTTATGAACTAATATTAAATAACATGTACTATTTTGTGTTAATAGAATAGTATTATTAGAATTTATAAAATAAAAAATAAAAAATTTAAGGACTTAATTAAAAATAAAATGAACTTATAAAGACTTGATAAAAAGAAAATAAATACAAGGACTTAATTAAAAACTAGTAAAAGTATAAGGACCTGATAAAAAAGAAAAAACTATAAGGAAGTAGAAGGACCTGATAAAAAAGAAAAAATATAGGGGCCTAATTCAAAATTAGTTAAAGTTATAAGGATTTACAAATTAATTATCCAAAAAAAATTGGGTTTCCACCTTTGAGAAATTTTTACTCTTTTTAATTCTTATTACAAGCTAAAAATAACTAATTTATGAATAATAAAAAATTATTTAAAATTAATTAAAAGTAATAAATAGGTTACAAATACACTTTTGATTTCAAATGCTCCTCCGATCATATTATAAGCCAGAAGGAGAAATTTTTCTTAACCTTACTTATGAGTCACCTTTTTAAATTTTTAATATGAATATGTTATTTTATTTTTTATTTATTATAGTATAAATGATTATTTTTGAAATATATATTAAATAGAGATAAAGTGAAAAATTATTATATTTAAAAATAGAATCAATACAGTTTAATATTTTTCTTAATATGTGTAAATTATATTAAAAGTGCCTTATAAATAAGATGAGATGAATATGTCCTTATAATCCAAACAGTTTTTTTACTCTACAAACTAATTTTTATAAAAGTCAATCTGAACACAAATTATCTTATTAATTTAATTTTTATATAATCTTTTTTTTAAAAAATCAGATTTAAAATAAGTTTTTTTTTAACTGCTAATCAAGCAGACCCAATGTAACACATGCAATTTGCACAATCTTCAGAACTAGACATGGTGCTCCGGTAAAAAAAAAAAAAAGAACTAGACATGGTCCGGGTCTGGATCCTCTCAGCGGCCTCCCTCTCAACGTCCCTCAGCGTCTCAATATGATGCGTCCAGATTGATCTAAAAGCTCATAATATGCCACATCATCATGCTATTAAAAATTAAAAATAAATTTGACTAATTCTTTTGGAATGGAACACCTAAATTTTTGGACCTACTCCTCTCGTTCTATTTATAAGATAGAGAGAGAAGATTTTTTTTAATTTCTATTTATAAGTCAATTTATTAAATTTTTATCATGAACATACCATATTATCCTTAATTTATTATAGTGTATATAGTTTTTTTAAAATGTGTATATATTAAATAGAGATAAAATGAAAAAGTTGCTATATTTTAACAAAGAGTTAATACAGTTTAAGATTTTTCTTGATTTGTGTAAAATATGTTAAAAGTACTTTATAAATAGAACAAGAAGTACTTATTTTAACTGTAAAATTTATTGGAGTCTCTCGTCAATTCTCTAGTTGAAATAAGCTACGTGCAAAAATTGGATATTCCATAATAAAAAAATCTTTAAAAAAAAATCAAAGCTGGTAAAAAATTTTACAACATAAATAAACTTATTTTTTAATTTTTAATAGCATAATAATATGTCACATCATGCGCTCTCAGATGAATCTCAACGGCCATAATTTGGACGCTGAGGGACGCTGAGAGAGAGGGACGCTGAGAGAGAGGGCCGCTGAGAGTATCCTCTTCCGACATGGTCCAGCCCTGTGAGTGTATCGACATTCGTGATTCTGACCTCACATCGCACTCAATACAGTCGTCGCATGTTCATTCGCCCCGGCACAAGATTCCAGCGAGACCAGGATTCCCCTGCTTCACTTTATGGAGTTCAAGAGCGCATTTCCTCAACTTTTCTTGCAGCGATCGACCATGGCGATAATATCTCTGTTTCTCATCTTTCTCCTATATGCTGCGACGGTGGTGTCTGCTGATCTCCGACCAGGGTTTTATCAGACCACATGCCCTGACGCCGAATCCATTGTCCGAGACGTCATGAAAAAGCCCTAATCAGGGAGCCCAGAAGCGTGGCCTCCGTCATGCGATTCCAGTTCCATGATTGCTTTGTAAACGTGAGTCGCTCACTAGTACTCTTTCACTGTCCCTTGAGAAAATCTTCAATAAGACAAGACTGAAATCTTTAAACGGTGTGAGATTTGGAATAAAACAATAGATTGAATCTGATGAAAACCTCGATTTGTGAAGGGTTGTGATGCTTCGATGCTCCTGGATGACACGCCAACGATGCTGGGAGAGAAATTGGCGCTGTCGAATATCAATTCGCTGAGATCATATAAGTGATCGACGAAGTGAAGGAAGAACTGGAAAGGCATGCCCGGAGTTGGTTTCGTGTGCAGATATCATCATAATGGCCGCCAGAGACGCCGTCGCACTGGTACTTTCTAACTTATACCTTCACCTTCCTTGCCCCACACACACACATCTGAAAATCGGCCTGCGATTTTATCAGAGAATTAGTTAATGAATTGGTCATCACTTGTCTCAGTCAAAGAAAACTCTAAACAAGTCAAAATGATTATTGATGGATTTTAACATTTTTAGTTTGATTTTCCAAAACACCTCAATAGAAACACGCCTTAATTTTTTTTTAATTTTTATACAACGGCTTAATCTGATTCAAGAGTATATTACTATTCTTCTTTCATATATATATTATATATATATTTCAGATCTATTCATTAAAAATAAAGTAATTTATTTTTACATGAATATGATGCAAAATTTCAGGATTTAACCCGTTTTTTTTTTTTTTAATAAAACTAAAATATGCAGTACTGCATCAAACTTTGGCTAAGTTGCACATAACTATAACAACTCTCCCAAATTTTTCTCTTTTATCATAGCCCGATCATTATTGCATCCATTTGCATTTACTGCGCGATATTATGCAGAACTAAGTCTTTGCACGTCTATCTAAAATTTTTATCACCTTTTTTTAGTCATATATAAAAATAGTTCTTAAACATGGATTGTAGACAGAGGGCCTGATTGGGAAGTGATGTTGGGAAGACTGGACAGCCTAAGTGCTAGCCAAAAGACTCAAACAACATAATGCCCATCCAAGAGCCAATGCGAGTGCCCTCTTGATCTCTTTAAAACTTTAACCTAACCATCAGAGACCTTGTGGCCCTCTCAGGATCTCACTCCATAGGCCAAGCCCGTTGCTCTTCTCCATCATTTTCAGGCTCTACAACCCAGTCTGGTTCTGGAAAACCTGACCCTGCCATTGAACCATGCTTCAGAGAAAAGCTTGACCAGTTATGTCCCCTCAATGTCGACCAAAATGTCACAGGTGACCTTGATGCCACACCCCGTGTGTTTGATAATCAATACTTCAAGGACTTGGTTTCACGGCAGAGGGTTTTTGAACTCTGATCAAACACTCTTCACTTTCCCTCAGACTAGAGGCTTTGTGAAACTCTATATAGGGATCAAAGTCAATCTTTAAAGATTTTGTTAATGGATGCTGAAAATGGGTGAGTTCCAATCTGGTCGTCCCGGTG
>NW_021637718.1:0-32880 GCF_004799145.2 Neltuma alba
AAGGGAAAGATTGAAACAAACCCACTTAGCCAACACTGTTTGGTCAAAGGGAAAAAATTGCTAATATTCGCTACGCCCTGAATGATGTTGATTGGACAATAGTGCATCGACTTGGACCATCCAAAAAGGACAAGCCCCCAGAAAAAACAGAAGAAGTGGCAAACGTCACCGTACTTTATACAGAAAGATTCATGGTGGAACTGAATCAAAGCCATTTTTCATTGGGTTGGCTTCATATAATTTGTTTCCCCTGCCTGCCACTACCGCATTTAAAAATAAATATATTAAACTCAGTGACATGTAAACTTCACACATCTTAATTATTGATATTAGAAAACCTATTTTATATTAAAAGGGAACTGCTTTAAAAACCGACATGTATTGTGTTGAGATCATTTTTTCCTCAAGTGTAATTGGATTGACTAGTATGTAAAGTTTGGATAAGAATTGAAGAAAGAAAAATGGCAGAAAGAAAGAACAGTTTTGCAGACTAAAACCATGCAAGCTAAGTGCCAGTCTCCATCAGAGGTAGGCATGAACTATTTTCAACATTTAGTAAGCCATCATGCTGGAAAAGTTGGAAAAGTCATGTGTCTGATAAGAAAAACATATAAACTAGGAAGCCAAACACCATTTCTTTTCATCTTTCAAGTTTTTCTCACGTCATTTACACTTTATTCATAATTTTCTACTCTTATTTATCACAGCAGATCCAAAATTAGCGTCAAACACAGACTTTTTCTAGGCTGTATAGCGTAGTAACTTTTAAAGACCAGAATGCAACATGCAAGAAGCTAGAGACAATGATATTCTTATTTACTCGTCTTTTATAATGCAAAATCATGTGACATAAGTGCAGGAGATAAAGAAGTGAATGTCAGAAAAATGAAGAGTAATTGATAATATTTATATATAGGGACATTGAATTGTTTACATACAGAGAGACATGGTTAAGGGCCTACCTACACAGTTGAGGTTTCTCTACGCTTTCATCATGTAAAGCTAGTTTCCATCTAATGCATGGTTGGATCTATTGTGAGAAACTATAGCTAAGCTTTGCTGTACGGAAAAATCAGAGGAGATTGAGGTTGTCTATGCTGCTTTTGAGAATGTGTTGGTGTTCCTAATTTCTCTGTGCCGATGTTTGGCTGGACAAAGCAAACATGTAAATTTCATCAACTATAAGACTTGATCACGTCTGCAAAGGATCTGGACTTGAAAATGCCGCCAAAGAGGAACCTGGGATTCTGTGGATTGCAGTTATGGGGATTCCCTTTACTTTGAGAATGTTGCTGCCAATGATTTGGCGAATGGATTCTATGGAATTGGAATCAACAGGGCAACGGGATGCGCCACGAACGTAGAATGTGTTCACAGCTTTGCCTTCCTTTGTGGACACTTGTGCTCTTGTCACATCAAGGCTGTTCTCTCTCAATATCCTTGTTACAATCGGAAAGTAGTCCGAACCTGTCGGCTGTGCAGAGTTCTAGTTTCACACCCTGAAAGAGATGATAAAAACAAGTTGAGTTTCTGTACACCATTTAATCCAACAAATGAGAAACTATCAAAATATGCTAATCATGATGAAATTTTAGATACTAAGTCATGAATTTTGAGAACGCAAGAAATAGAATATAAGTAAAGTTGTAGCATTATCAGCTTCGACAAAATGCTATGTGGGGAAAATACTGTGTAACATGGGCCACGTTCCAGACAAAAAAAAAGGCAATTGCAGATTCATTAATATATATAAAAGAACCTCACCTCTGATACTCTTCTCTCTATGGCAGCTTCAATGCATTGGACCAATCTTTGTCTTTCTGCATCAGATTTTACCGGGGAGCCATCAGCATGTCTAATGAAATATTCCTGCAGATACATTCATTCAAACAAATTAAATCATGTCTATTTAAGCCAACATTTCTGTGTCCGGGAAGAAGTGGCAAAAAAAAAAAAAGGACAATACCTGATATGCTTCTAGTCCCTGGGCATCAATACTTCCATGGAAAACAACATATTCCATATCTGTCAAAGTACAAACTGTGTCAAACACAAGCTTTGCCTGTCCTTACATAGGATGGTGACTACAGAGTAATCTTTCTCAGAACAAGGGACAATGTTTACATCAGGCCTTTGCCTCCTATCAAAATCATCATCAAAAGGATCTCGATCGTAATCTCTATCAGAACACATCATCTGGTGGAGCCTTCTATCAGTATGAGTGACATCATCAGTGACCACAGTCTTAGCTCTTCCCTTTTTGCTGTCACAAGAAGCAAGCAAATTACACAGAAGCTCCTTGATCAGAGATAGCCTATGAGGATCAGTAATAGCAGAGCCAGTTTCTTCATCAGTCACACGTATCACGGCAGCTGCACGAGCATTGTGTGTCCAGACTTCTGCATCCACTATATTACACTTGTGGTGGGTTAGAACAGCACTTACTTCTGAGAGTAATCCAGGCCTATCAGTTCCCAATAATTCTATCGTTGTGAAGTCTATTGATGGATTAATCGCAACAGATCTCCCAGGAGACGTACAGCAAGAATCTGGTCCAAGATTCTATAAACGTAGGATAGCAAAGCAATCACTAGTCATTGGATGTGCACATTAGAAAGCACAAGAACATCAAATGAACCTAAGTACCACCAACCTTTTGTATGTAATTCAGAACAGCTTCATCTGTAACCTTGTTTCCATCTTGGTCGGTGACATAGAAAACTGGAAGATAAATTGACAAGAAAAATGTCAGTCTGTGTTGTAAGAGCTGTGGTTATGAAAATTAAACAGAAAAATAAAAGGAAAGTAGTATTACCATCCATGAACCATCCTCCATCGGAAGATATGTAAGCCTTGGTTATGATAAGGTTGAGATCATTGAGGATTTGCACGACTTCAAGGAGTATTCCATGCTTGTTTGCATAATCAACCATTATTACAGTGGCATTATCACAGGCTTCGTTATCAATTACAACCCTGAAAGGATAAGAAAATCAAATAAAAGATGATAAAATAGGAATAAATCAAATTTAATTTTAAGAGGTGATTTGGTTCTACTAATTTATGAAATCTTACCTGGGTGGGTTTAATCTTCGGAAGAGATTGTCAAAGTCGTCGTAATAATGAGAAAAACTAACGGACATGTCAGCCTCCGAGAAAAAGCTATCAAAGAAAACAACCAATTAGAGGAATTATGTACATAAATAAAATCTCCATAGTCAATGAAAAGAAAAAGTTAAACGAACTCATCAATTCATAAACAAGGGGTTAACACAGAGAAAGAAAGCAGAAACCCGAAGGCATAGGCACACAAGAAACAACCAAAACTGGAACCCATTGTACCAATGAAATCAAAAGGCTGATTCGGCTCTGAAGAGAGAGTGATGATGAGAGAGTGAAGAACACACAGAGAAGAGAGGAAGAGTCAAACACGCGTAGGAAACTACAGAAGCAACAAGCGGCTTGGAAAAGAAAAACCAGTGAGACTACTTCCCAAAAAGGGAAAACAGAGAAGAAAGGGTAACGTAGTTGAGTGTTCCATGTTAAAAACAAACAAAACGGACGGATTTAATTCACCAGTGAACCCAGAAACATCAGAAATCCCATCTCACCTAACTGGGATATCCCACTCACTTATTCATGGAAGAAATGAAAAGAAACACAGAAAACATGAATCTATATCACAGAGAAAGAGAAGAAAGAAGAGGAACGAGAAAAAAGAATTAAAAAATTATACCTACCCATTACTATATAGCTCCTGAGGATTCTTTGATTTTCTCAACGAAAACTCTTCTGGCTTCGCTTGACGCAGAGCCTTGGGTAGGGAGTGTGGCGAAAAGTGAAGCGTGCATATATACCCATAGAAATCCGAGATATAAAACAGGAAACTAATGATCCATTTGAATCTAATTTAAAATTATTTTATATTAATTAATGCGGAAAAGGAATATAAACATCCAATTGCCAAATCCTCTTTCGACGCGTTCCTGTAAAAATTATCTAATTATCCGGAAGATGACCAGATAATGTATTCAGTTTAATCTATTTAGATTAAATTTAAGTAATTTAAATTAAGGTTCTTAAATATGAATGAATGACGAAAATGAATCTTTGAATTTTGTGTTGGGCAATCCAAAATAAAAGATACGCTTTACATATTTTTAGAGATACATAGAAGATTCTCAGGCCAATCCAAATCTCTTAAAAAAAAAAGAATGCAAAAGATTCATACTTTCCAATCTCACTCTCTCTCTCTCATTTTGCCTGTCGTTAAGAATTCAAAAATATGAGTATGATTAAGGTTTTTTGTGTTATTAAAGTTTATTGATATAATTAGTTCTAAATTAATATTTTGAGAACGTGTAATTTATCTTAATACAAGTGATAAAGACATTGATACTACCTCCCGTCCTTAATATAAAATTTCGTTTGACTTTTATTTTAGTCATAATTATAAGATCCCGATTCATTTTGTCTCTTATATTTATACATTTTTTCTCAAGGCAGTCCCTCTAATAATGATAGTTGTAGCCAATAAACTTGATTAGCAAAGATATTTTAAGAAAGACAGCACTTATTTATTATAAATAACTAACTTAACTTATTTTCCTAATCTCTTCAAATTAGTCAACTAGCTCTTATAATTAGGATCAGAGATAGTATTGAATTAGTTAAGTTAATCATAATAAATATATGATTGTAATCATAATAAATATTAATAATTAATAAAATAAAAAGAAAAATAAGAAAAGAAAACGACAAAAAAAAATACATGTTGAATTAGGACAAATATGAATACTCTTGTAATAATTTTAACATATCAAAATCATTTGTTTATTATTTTAAATTCAATATATTGTTTTCGTTTTTCATAAAAGACTTCATGAATTAATAGTTATTAAAAAGCACAAATCAGATTGAATTGGAGGGGGGGAAATGGAATGACTAAATTAAAATACTTATAAGCATAAAAATTCTTTAAGCTGTACTATTAATTAAACACGTGCAAACTTTCTGGAAAAGGAAAAAAAACACGTGCAAAACTGCCAACAGAAAAGTATTTAAGGAAATAGGTTTATTAGGGCAAATACAGTTAACATAATCAAAGTCGGAATCTGTTTTTCTGTTTTTTCTTTTTAATTTGTCTTTATGAATAAGACTATCCGTATCAACTTAACCTTAATTAATTGGTAGTATTTCTTTTTTGGATATTAAATTAAATTCAATAATTATTATAGTCCATGTCTACTTGGTGCGGGAGACTTGAATCTGAAATAGTTGTTTGTTCACGCTCAACTGTCAAATCCTTAGTTTTTAACGAATTTTCCCTCCATTAATATATCCAAATGCATAAAATTAATATTCTTTATACTCTGATGTATTTTTTCGGTATGAATCTAATGTATTTTTTTCTAAAAGAGGGAGTGTAAAAACTGCAAAAATTTATTTTTTTCCAATTCTCTCTCTATATATATGTATATGCTTTATCCATCTAGTGCCCCTCGCTTCCTCCTCGTTTGATCAATAAATTGTTTTTAGTATGCTAAATTATCCACCAATCATATAAGTTTGAAACTATAAGTGCAATAATTATGTTTAAAAAAATTATCAATTTATTGTGACATACTACCTCTGATTCTTAATATTAGATCTCGTTTGACTTTTATTTTAATTCTAAATATAAGACTCCAATCCATTTTATCTCTCATATTTATATATTTTTTCAAGGTAGTCCTTCAAACAGTAATAGTGCTAGCCAATACATTTAATTAATAGGGATATTTTATGAAAGACAACACTTATTTATTACAAATAACTAATTTAACTTATTTTTTTAATCTACTCAAATGAGTCAACCAGCTCTTATAATTAGAATTAGAGGTAATATATATATTGGACCATGTAACATTTGGTAATATTTGATTACAATACATGGAATATATCAAACAAATGACAAATTCATAACTAACTTTAACAACCGTACATGGATTAATTTTTACAAAGCACTATACCAAGTCCAAATTAAAGGAATTAAGTTAATTTGCATGCATTTTGATGTGATGACGATGTATACAGTTGATGGAAGTAAATAAAAAATGTATGAATGAAGTTTATAATAGTAAAAAAGTAATGTTGATTGATAACATTTTATACGTCAAAATTCAATTAGATCTATTTTTGCTTTAATTGAATTTTTATTATTATAAAATTTGTTTTTTTTTTAAAAAAACAACTGAAAAGGAACTAAAATTTACCTTTAACACCAGTAGAAGAAAAATCATAAATAAGCATGAGAATTTCCTACCAATTGATAGTAAAAAATCCCTCATAATTTTAAAAAATTTGTATGAATCTTTTCTCAACACGATAAATAGCTGGCATAGAATCGATCCCTTAGTTTATTTAATATTTGATATCTGTCGTTAAACCTTAAAAGAAGTCAAGTAAGACAAAGCAGCAAAATGACTAAAATTGACATCATATTACCTTCGGTTCTGAATATAAAAGTTCGCTCATAATATAACTGTAACTTAAAACAATGGAAAAACACTTAAGGAAAAATATGATTGCGCTTGACGAGACAGTGCTTTTCTTACATGTTGATTTTGTGCAATAAAAAATTAATTATCCACCATTAATCTAAAGAAGCACTTAATTAAGAAAAGAAACGAGCCATAATCAATGGCAGAAATCTCATCACACCAAATCATCATATCCCTAAATCAATGAAAAATTTTAATTAGTTTTTTTGACCAAGAAAGATTTAATTGGTTAGTTGATTGATTGATGATAGTATAATATTATTTGTGAAACCAAGGGGCAAAAAACGTGATAGTATATCTCCAATCCAAGGATGTTAATTCAATGATTGGCACTTGGCAATCAAAATTAAAGTCATTAAAACAAATCACTTTCAATATTTGAGAGGAAAAAAATAGTATGCCAAATCATAAATTTAACAGTGAATTTAACTTTTAGTCTGCAGTAATTTGAAATGCAGTGTTTAGAAGAACAAAATAACTGAATTATTCAGTTTGATATGCCACTTCTTTTGATTTGTCCGCGATAGATCCGTTCAAGAAAGGATCATATATTTTAGGTAAGTATTTTTTTTTTAGTCTCATCATTATAAATAATCAACTTAATAATTTTTTTAGTATTTAAAAATCAGTTATCTTGCTTTTTGAATGATAACTGGGAATTAAAATTAATACAGGAGTACAAACTAAGCTAACAAGCTTTACTTTCTTTTACTTAGTTATCTTGCTTTTGTATTCCCTCCAGTCCATTTTATAAGATATTATTTACTAAAGTATGCAGTCTAAAAAAGGGAGAATTCCATTTAAACGCAACTAAAATACTAAAATCTAAAATTAGGTTACACATTGAATAAATCCCTAATCAGGTCAAGGGGCCTAATTAAAGATTTATAAATACTGTTAAAAGTCTATAATACCCCTCTATAGTCTTATAATATAAGTTGTTGCCTTTATATTTTTCTTCCTCACAAAAAATTTTTCTTGAAATTTTTTTTTCAAATTTTCCTAAAATTTGAAAATAGTAAATGTTCAGCAGATGACATGAAGTTATAACACGATCCTTGATTCATATTAATAATTTCTCTAGCACTCTCATCAATGTAACAGTGTAGGTCACTATTAAATTAATTCTGGATGAATTTAATTTCTGTTCAGTTTTAATATTAATCCATCTTCCGCATACTTAATAATATACATGCACACAATTTTTTTTATTAAACACATAATCCCTCCATCTCTTATTATAAGATCTAATTTTTTGAATAGGTCTGTTTTTTTATAAGATCTTTTTTGAATTTGTCTAAGTATTTGATACATTATTATATATTTTACTCATAATTTAATGCACTTAATACATTCTTTTTCTTCATTTATTTCATTATTGCTCTCTCACATTTACCAATTTATATATAGGGGTATATTTGAAAAAAATTGTATTTGCTTTAACAATTTTTTTAAAATGCTCAATTTAGTTAAAATGATCTTATAATAAAGGACAGAGAGAGTACTTTTTTTAATAGAATACACCTACATTTTAAGAGTGGACAATTTATTCAGACAATAAACTTCTTACAAATTTTGAATTGAGAACAGTGTAATAATTTATTATTTTCTTATTTTAGGAAAAGAATCTGTAAGGAAGAAAAATATAAAAGAAATAGTTTATATTTTAATTATAGATGGGTATTTTGGTCTTATAACAATATTCATAAATATCTAATTAGGGGTCTTGACCTAATTAGAAATTTGTTCAAAGTGAAACCTGATTTTGAATTTCAATATTTTAATTAGATTTAAATGAGATTCTTTCTTTTAAAAAATAGTTAAGATTAGTTAAAAAAACATGTGAAAACAGAACATTTTCTTCAAAGTATATCCTTATTTTTCATTAGATATGTCTTTATTTAATAAGGGAGAAAAAAGAGAGAAAAATACAATAAGATAAATGAAGAAAGAGAATGTAATATGAGAAAAAATAGAGAGAGAAAATAAAAAACTAATTGGAGGCAAAAATTATTTAAAAAATTCAAATTTTGATATGTTGAATAAAGGACAAGGGAGAATTTAGGAGATGATGAAATACTCCTCTGATCCTATTTATAAAATAAAAATGTTTTAATTCTATTTATAAGTTATTTTATTAAATTTTTAACATAAATATACTATTTTGTCTTTAATTTGTTATAATATATATAGTTATTTTTTGAAAGGTGTCTATAATAAATTGAGGTAAAGATAAAAAGTTATTACTATTCCTAGTCCTTAATATAATGACTAGTTGACTAATTTAAATAAATTAAAAAAATTAGTTAAATTATTATGTCTATAATAAATTGAGGCAACGATAAAAAGTTATTACTATTTCTGGTCCTTAATATAAGGACAAGTTAACTAATTTAAATAAATTAAAAATTAGTTAAATTAGTTATTTATAATTAATAAGTATTGTTTTTTCTAAAATATTCTTACTACTTAAATATATTATTTGCTGTAACTACCACTATTACAAAGACTATTTTAAAAAAATAGATAAATATAATAAATAAAATAGATTGAGATATTATATTTATAATCAAAATAAAAATTAAATAAGATTTTATATTAAAAATCAGATATAATATATTTTAATAAATAGTTAATACGAAAAGTTGTGATACATTACAAATACTTTTTATAAAAGGACCAGAGGAGTAATCAATACGGGTGGCTAAACGGAATTAGGATTCAATGAATTTGATCGCTGACTTACACTTTATTTGGTTTTAACTTCTTTTTTTTTTGGCAAGGGGTTTGTTTTTACCTTTTGTAACCGTCGTTCCGTTGGTAGTTAGTTGGCTGGAGGCGCCATAGATGGTACTAATAAGATGCTAACTAGGTCGACGGTCAAACTCATTGGATCGCAGAGTATTAATTACTCCTCCGGTACTTAATGTAAAACCCATTTAACTAATTTGATTAGATTAAGTAAGTTAGGTAAATTAGTTAATTATAAGAAAAGTGACACATTTTTCCTAAAACACCATGATCATCTTTCTTAATACCCCTCTCCCTCTTCTACTTGATTATAGTTGAGGGAGTATTCATAGGGGTAATTTAGAGAAAATTGATAAATATGAGAAATGGGTCTTATATTTAAGACCAAAGCCAACTCAAAAATTGAGTCTTATATTAAGGACCGGAAGAGTATTTACTATTAGGTGAGTTATTTAATTTTCCCTTTGGGGGGGGGGGGGGAAGGCTGATTAATTTTAATCTTTCGAGAACGAGACGCACAGCCCACAGGCGCATGTGACATGGAGACAGCACTGTCAGCCTCGAGCTGGCATGGGAGTCACGGGCCTAGCACGTGTGTGGGGGATGGGTCCTTGTTTTTTCATCCTTCTCAATTTTTCTATTTTTTTTTATTTTGAAAAAAATCCAAAAGGTCTATGAAGACTCCCCTGTCATGTCATCTGCTGCGGCAGCTCCTGTTTTGGCGTCACAACATTTTCAGCCATTGCAAATCTGAACAACTTAATTAGATCATATATTTTGGTTGATATAATAAACAGTTTCACCTTAATTAGACCATATGAGATTCGTTGATTAAAAAATAAGCATAAATATAATAAATCTGATACCATTTTCAGCATAAAAAACTATATAAATTTCTGAATTACAAAAAAAAAAGGCTTGAAAGTTGAAACATCATCATCATCATAAAATAACAAGATTGTTGTCCTGTGCAACCAAATTGAAGCAACATGAATATCCAAACTTGCCTCTCGGGGTATCTAAAGGGTCAGAGGTCAAAACGACAAAGACTTTGCCAGCTCATTGGTATTGGCGGGTCCCACTCTCTCTCCCTTCCACGTTATCAGAAGACAAAGGCCAGTGAAATTTGGTCAACCCATAAAAAATAAAGTATTTTCATGTAACTTTGGAATCTGGCTAATCAAATAACCCCCCCCCAAAGGAGAGAATTGAAATTATACTTTGATAATAAATACTACCTCCGGTTTGTAATATAAGAATATTTTTATTTTAATCTTAAATATAAGGTTTTATTCTAATTTATTTCTTGTATTTATTTATTTTTTAAGATAGTCTTTGTAATGATAATAATTTTAGCCAATACACTTTATTAGTAAGAATATTTTAAAAAAGACAATATTTATTTATTATAAATAACTAACTCAAATAGTTTATTTAATCTACTTAAATTAATTAACTATGTCTTATATTAAAAATAAAAGGTAGTAATAAAATACCATCCCTTAAATTTTCTGAGAAAAAGATCGCTACTCGTTGCTGGTCACTTGAGAATGAGCATTACAAGAAGTTGGTCAAAGAGAAATTTGAAAATTTATAGTCAGCCGTCATACCCGTTGATAAATTTAACTTTCAAAGAACTTACTTATTAAAACATAATGTGCCTTGTTAAATTTTTTTGTTAATTTGTGACAAGCGTGATCATTTAACTATCACTCTCTGGTATTTAATAATTAATTAGAAATGCCATATAATAAAAACTAAAGTTCAAATAACTTGAAGATATTAAACAAATAAGTTAATTTAGTTATTTATAATAATAAGTATTGACTTTTCTAAAATGCCCTTGTTAATCATATCCATGGAAAATATGGCTTGATAAAACCCTTAGCATATGCAATCAATGAGTACATGTTTGAAAGACATAATGTATTAAGATATTATATTTAAAACCAAAATAAATATCTTATTTAGCTTTTATATTAAGAGTTAGTACCTCCGGTTACATATCCAATCTTGTACAAGAAAATAGCAACATATTACAGGGTTAATATAATTTTTAATTCATAAAACTTGATTTTATTTTAGTTTTAATTCTTAAAATTTGAAACCCACAGTTTTGATTCATGAAACCTGACCTCATTTTAGTTTTGATTCTTAAAATTTAAAATCAGTGATTTTAACCCTTAAGATTTGACTTCATTTTTGTCTATATTAAAATTCTTGGTCCATAAAAAAAGAACCAAAATCAAACCGAGGTTAGATTTCGAAGTCCAAAATTTAAATAAACTTAAATTTTAGAAACAAATATTAGTTTAAAATTTTGGGGACCAAAATCAAAATGATGTCAAATTTTAGATATTGAAAAATATATTAACCTTATATTATACTTGTGCTCTATTAACTTTATTTTTTTAATTTATCTGATTTCACATAAATGTTGCATTTATTTGGGATTAGTATCTTTTATTGAAATATTAATTCTATCTAAAGCTTTATACAAATATTTTTGTATATTTAATTAAATTATAATGATTGGATTGAATTTGATTTAATAATAACCGGATAACTAAATCTGAAACCAGTCTTCATTTTCAATGACCGAAATTTTCGTTGCTTCGATTGATACAATTTCTTAGTCCTTTTTTCTTGGTTAAAAAATATTAAAAAATAAACACGTAAAATTGTGCCAGGACAACCTCGTCAGGTTAACGAGATTGTCCGTACGCGCAGTCATTATGTAACGTAGTTATTCCTCCGCAGAATCATCCCCATGGTTAGTAAATCAGCACTTCGTCTACAATATATATATATAAAAAAAAAGTCTAATTAATACTCTTCTGATTCTAAATATGAGATTTTTGTATTAATATATATAAGAGTTTTATATTTAAAATCAAAAGTATAAAAAAAATATCTTATGAATCATCAAAGATGGAATTTATTTTAAATTTCATATCACATTTGTTCGAAAATTATGTCTAATTAAGATTGCTAATGTAAAAAGGATAAATGCACCCATCGTCTTATCTTATTTTTCAAATGTATTCAGAGTTACTCCTCCGGTCCTTATTATAAGACCCAATTTAACTTTTTATTTGGTCCTAATTATAAGACCCAATCCATTTTGTCTCTTATATTTATGCATTTTTTTCCAAGATAATCCTTCTAATAATGATAGTTTTAGCCAATATACTTAATTAGCAAGGATATTTTAGGAATGACAACACTTATTTATTATAAATAACCAACTTAACTTACTTCCTTAATCTCCTTAAATAAGTCAATTGGGTCTTATAATTAGGACCGGAGGAGTATAATCTTATTTATAGATAATACTCTTCCGGTCCTAATTATAAGACCCAATTGACTTATTTGAGGAGATTAAGGAAGTAAGTTAAGTTGGTTATTTATAATAAATAAGTATTGTTATTCCTAAAATATCCTTGCTAATTAAGTATATTGGCTAAAACTATCATTATTAGAAGAATTATCTTTGAAAAAAAATGTATAAATATAAGAGAGAAAATGGATTGGGTCTTATAATTAGGACCAAATAAAAAGTCAAATTGGGTCTTATAATAAGGACCGGAGGAGTAGTATACTTTGATCATAGTTTTTTTATTAGATCCAATATCCCGATATTACTCTTCTAATCCTTAATATAAGACCTATGTAACTAATTTGATTAGATTGGGGAAGTTACGTAAGTTAGTTAACTATAATAAATATGAAATGTTTTTCTTAAAACATCATAATCATTTTTTTTAATATCTTCATTTACTCACTCACTTAATTATGGTTGAGGGAGTATCCAAAAAGCTAATTTAGAAAAATAAATAAATATGAGAAATAGGTCTTATATTTGGGACCAAAATTAACTCAACAATTATATCATGTATTGAGAACCAGAGAAATATTTTTTAGTTACATCCATCATTATAATATTTGGAATGCTATATGCATTATAAATAAGATTAAGATGCTACTACTCTGGTGCAGAAAAAAATATGATCAGATGTTGGTTTGTTAGATGCATCTATGCAACAAAATACAACTAAGAGTGTTAAATATAACTTTACCCATATAAGAAACAATGTGATTTATCTACAAGTCTTGTAATATGAAAAAATTAAGCACTTTTCCGATTCTTAATGAGAGACTTATTCAACTAATTTAACTGGAATAAAGAAGTTAGATAAGTTAATTAATTATAAAAAATATAATATATTTTTCTAAAGCACAAGAATCATCTTTCTTAATATCATTCATTAATCTCCTACTAGATTATAGTTGAAAGAATATTATTAAGAATAATTTTAAAAAACAATAAATATGAAAAATATATATTATATTTAAAACTAAGATTAATTTAATAATTAAGTCTTATATTATATTTCTTGTTACTAGATACACTTTTAGAAAGTAATATTGATCCTCTGGTCCAAAAAAAGGTGGTAATATTGATGTTTAATTTTGTTTAATTTATGTAAATTAGATAATTTTATTTTATAGGTATCGAAGAGAAGGAAGAAGTGGTCCCCACGTAGAGGGGAAGCAAGGCAAAAAGCCGAGGCGAGCAGCCAACACGTTCCATGCGGGTGGCGTTCCCACGTCATAAACGCGGGGGGCACAGTGAGATGAAGCTTTTTGCAGGCTCGTGGGGTCCACACGCCCCCAAAAAAGCCAACCAGATCTCGTGGGGCCCACGAATCCCTTCGCCCATGACATGCTGTCTACTTGCAGGTAGGGCTGCTCCCCTATCATCATCTTTATAAAAATCATCCTTCCCTGTCATTCTGTTTTTACCCTTACTAAAATAAATATAACCCATTGGGTACCCAAAAAAAAAAAACTATTAATTATAAAGCCTGTTTATATTTTATAATTTACAAATACGGTATTATAATTAGAATCAAAAGTAATCCTATACAGTAGAGTACATATTCATATTTGAATTTCGGTACAATAATAGATCCATTTAAAATGGTTTATAAGTAATTTTTTAATCGTAATTTATAAAATATAAGATAAGTATATGAGAGGAATTTTATCTTGACTTATATAAAACATGTTTATAAATATTTTTAAACGCTATCTCAAACAAACACATTAATAGTAGCATGAATTTATCAATATTTTCCCATAATTTGCTCTGCACTTGATAAATAAAATAATTCAAGAAATACTGTTACTACTGAAAAATAATAAAATGATGAGAGAGAAAGGGCATTATTAGGATGGATATGGGAAGGGCCGAAGGGGGAGGCCGGTAGAGTTCGTTACGGGGCTTGGCATGGGAATGACATGATTCGTCCTTCGCGTTACACTTACATTATAAGTGTTGAAACTGAAACACGTGGTTCCTTAAAATTTAAAATTTATTATACCTTGCGTTTTAATTATAATGTTATGGATTAAGGTTTAACACTTTAAAGTATTTTTTTTATATGTATCTAATATTTTAAAATATGTTTTGTGATATACTCCTCCGGTCCTTATTATAAGACCCTATTTGACTTTTTATTTGGTCCTAATTATAAGACCCCAATCCATTTTGTCTCTTATATTTATGCATTTTTTTCCAAGATAATCCTTCTAATTATGATAGTTTTAGCCAATATACTTAATTAGCAAGGATATTTTGGAAATGACAACATTTATTTATTATAAATAACCAACTTAACTTACTTCCTTAATCTCCTCAAATAAGTCAATTGGGTCTTATAATTAGGACCGGAGGAGTACTACCTTCGATATTTAATATAAGACCCTGTTTGATTTTTATTTTGGTCATAAATATGAGACCACAATCCATTTTGTCTTTCATATTTATACATTTTTTCCCCAAAGTAGCCCTTCTAATAATAAAAGTTTTAGTCGATACACTTGATTAGTAAGAATATTTTAGGAAAGACAACACCTATTTAGGATAAATAACTAACTCAACTTATTTTCTTAATCTTATCAAATTAGTCAATTGACTTTTATAATTAGAACCGGAGGTAGTACTCCCTACTATTTTTAATAGAAGACCTAATTTGACATTCAACTTGATTCTAAAACTCAAATTTATTTCATCTCTCATATTTATTTTTTTAATAAATAGATTTTGTAGTAGTTGTACATATTGAATATTTTATTAAATGTTAGCTAGCTAATATACATGACTAACAAAAATATTTTAAAAAAGATAATATACTACCTCCGGTCCTTAATATAAGACTCTATTTAATTTTTATTTTGATCCTAAATATAAGACTCTAATCCACTTTTTCTCTCAAATTTACTTAATTTTTTTCAAGATAATTCTTCTAATAATTATATTTTTAGTTAATACACTTGATTAACCATGATAATTTAAGAAAGACAATACCTATCTAGGACAAATAATTAACTCAACTTACTTCTTTAATTTCTTCAAATTAGTTAATTGACTCTTATAATTAGGACTGGAGGTAACAGTACTTATTTATTATAAGTAACTAATTTAAAACTTTTTTAATCTATTATAATTAGTTAACTGGTTTTTATATTAAAAATAAAGATAAGAGCTGGTAAATTAACGAGCAAAAAGACAAAACTAAAACCGTGCGAAGTTTCCTGCAGCTAGGAGACGCTGAGCAACAGCATCGGAGACACTACCTCCTGTCCTTAATCAACTCGAGTGAATTAAAAAAAAATTTGTTAAATTAGTTATTTATAAAAAATAAATGTTATTTTTTTTAGAATATTCTTGGTAATCATGTGTATTAGTTAGAATTATTATTTGCTAGAATATTTAATATGTATAATTACTACAAGGACTACTTTAGAAAATATAAACAAATATAAAAAATAAAATAAATTAGGATTTTATACTTAAATTAATTAAAAATTAAATTAGTTTTTATATTAAATATCAGAGTTAATAATTTGCAGACCAGAGGCCCCAGATAAGGCCCCTTTCGTGAAGAAATACAGTTAACAGTAATTAGTTACTTCAATCTTCCCCTCCTCCGTTATCTTTTATGTTTTCGGGACAAGCAACTTACGGAAAGACAGAGAGCTAGTGAGTTTTCTTCTTTTTTTGTTAACCTGAAGCTGGTGACTTGAGGCAGTACTTGCCCTGACATATAAATTGGTACTATAGTACTGTATCTTCGGCTTTTAATTTAAAAATTAATTCGGATTAGATTTAGTGCCTATTTGACATCACTTATTTTGAGCTTATAAGTAGCTTATAAGCTCTATAAGCTCGATTGACATAATGGGTCTGTTTGGATCAGCTTTTCTATAATCGAACTTTTGTCTGAAAAGCTACAATAAGCTATAAGCTAAAATTAACAGCTTATGACTTATAACTTATGGCTTATAACTTATAGCTTTTGAAATATGGAGAGAGAAAAAGTTAAGAAATTTATTACCTCTTTTGTTGGTTCTTATTATAAGCCTTAAATAACTAATTTGTAGATAATAAAAAATCAGTTAAAATTAGTTGAAAGTAATGAATAAGTTAGAAATATATTTTTATTTTTAAATATGCTCCTAAAAATATACTTTTATTTTTCATGTTTCACTTTATATTTAAAATATTTTTTATGACTTCTTCATATTAAATTATTTTAATTTCATTGTATTATGTGAAATTATTTTTTTAATCATGTTTTATTATTTATTAAAACTCATATATATTTTGGTCATTTTACAACCAAAGTTACTTTTACTCAATCACAATCCAACAACCTTTACCAATCTTACTTTTGCAATCTAGCTTTTCTGAACTCTAATCCAAACACAATTCAGCTTATCCAATTTAGCTTTTATCCAATTTCACTTTTCTATAAGCTATTTTTTCAATAAGCTACTTTTCCAATTGCTGATCCAAACGGAACCTTAGTTTTAAATACTCCGTCCTTGATATATGACTCAATTGTTAAGTTAATTTTGGTTCTAAATATAAGATTCATTTCTCATATTTATCAATTTTCTCTAAATTACTTTTATGGATATTCCCTCAACCATAATCAAGTAGAAGAGGGAGATGGAGTATTATGAAAGATGATTATGGTATTTTAAGAAAAATGTGTCACTTTTCTTATAATTAACTAACTTACCTAACTTCCTTAATCTAATCAAATTAGTTAAATGGATCTTATATTAAGAACTGTAGGAGTATAATATTTTAATTTGTTATTTTTATTTTTTAAAACATTTTTATTAATTACAAGGGAATTTATAATACATAGGATTGAAAAAGATAGTTTAGAAAGATCATCACATCTTTATGACAAATAACCAATTTAATTAATTTCTCTCTTTAGATCAGTTATTAACTCTTATAGTGTTAAGGCTAGAAGGTAATGCTAACCCCGGTCTTTAATGTAAAACTAGTTGATTAGTTTAAATAGATTAAGATAGTTTGTTAAATTGTTTATTTGTAATAAATAGATGTTCTTTTCCTTATAATACATTTGTTAATCATCTCTATTAATTAGTAATACTATTTGGTAGAACTTTTAATGTATATAACTACTACAGTTACTATTTTAAAAAAATAAATATGAGAGACAAAATATATTATATTTTATAATTAAAATTAAATTAAATATTAAACCAATTGTTATATTAAACATGTAAAGAAATATGATAATTAATGGATGGGACATCATTGACCAGAATGAAAAGAAGCGCCTGGTTTGATGTACGGCATCGCATCCTCTTATCATAACCCCGCATGTTCTGCCCCAACATGTCAAATTTCAACCTCATACGCATGCCACAAGTCCGCGGCCACATTTCTCTCCCTAATTATTTGAAACATCACGAAAGAATTTTTAATAGGAATGAAACTAAAAATAAAAGTGCAAATAAAACGAAAACTGGGGTTAGATTGTTAGAATGACAGTTCATAGGCACGTTTAATGCGTCTATAAAGTCTCATAAATTTTAATTTACGTAATTTTAATATCAAATTACCTGAATACTTTTTTTTTTTTTTTAAAGTAATGATTTGGAAAGTATTGAATGAAAAGACGAAGCGCGTTCCATGAATGGAAAGGAACAGGGACAACATGGTCATTTTCCCCTCTTATTTATTACTCCTTCCGTTCCTTATTATAAGAGACAAATAACCGAATTACGTTGATAAAAAAAAGTTAAAATTAGTTAAGAACAATTAATGTGTAAAAGATATAATTTTTTTCCAAAAATGCCCTCATTAATAAGGAGAGAGAGCATGAGAGAGGACAATTAAATTATTGAAAGAAAGAGAAGTGGGAGGGAGAGAGAGTGTGTGAGTTGGAAACAATAAATATGGGTAAAATAAGAAATCAAACAAAAAATAGAGACAACTTTTAAGTGTCTCTTATATATAGGAACATGCCATAAGCATCAAATGTCTTTTATAATAAGGAATGGAGGGAGTATTATTTTGTTCAAAAGTATATTAACGTACATTAATTACCTTGCAAATGGCTTATATTTAGAAACAAATTTTGTCCTACAAGAGACTTATAAATAAGACCAGGGTGGTATGTTACTTGTAGCATATTTATTATTTAATTATTGTTTTTTAATTTTACCTATTATTTAATTCTTATTGAAAAGAGAAAAAAATGGAGAGACATCATATGAGAATGATTTGTAAATATAAATAGAGATGAAACTTTAACAAGGGTAAAATTAAAAAATTTTATCAATCTAATGCATTCATTAGTAAGCAAAAACATGTTGGAAGTCATGCAAAAAGGATCAAATGAGAGCATCAAACTTCTAACTCCGTGATTCCCATTCTATCCTAATATATGACGTTATTTTTTTCCCTTGAACTCATTCATGCATGTGACTTTGAATAATACAGTAGTAAACTAATAATAGAACTCACACATAATTTAAGACTTTTTTTTGGGGCCAAAAAGTGCTATGGAAATTTCAAATTTTACACATTTCATTTTATTTAAAACATAAAGACATTTAAATATATTTAGTTTAAAACCAAAAGCAGGCCGCACGCAGATGGTTTTATACACCCTGGCCCATACTCAAGTAAACACAATTATAAATTTAGAGAAGTTATTTATGAATATTTTAACCTTGAGAAAATACACGTTGTTTAATCTAAATTAAGAAAAATGAATGAAGGGTACTTATTGATTGCACATATACAAAAATCACGGAAATAATTAATATAAATACTATTTATTTCGACAACTTTAAAGTGTGCAACGTATAGTCCATTGGCCCTCATGAGATGCAAAATTGCCCTTAAAAACATATCAGCAACTGTCACACTAAATTATCGAAAGAATAAAAAAACTGAAAAGTACAAATTACTTTCCCTCCGGCAGAATGAAAAGCACAGCTAATTGATAAAGAATAATGTTGCGGATCCAATTCTCAATATTCTCATATTCACAAGCAATTTCCCCCTTTTTAAAAAAAAGTTAAAAAAAATTAAGGAGAAAAAACAGATCTCCATTTAAAAATTTTACTGGTGAGAGCCACATAATAATTAATTTTTCATACGCAAGGGTTCTCTACAAATCTTGTATACACATAATGCCGATACTCTAATTCAGGTCCCTTTCACCAACAAAATTTTTAATCGGAGATTTTCCCTATTTGGCCACAAAAAAACTCCACATGGGGGGCTTAATTTAATAAAAATAAAGGAAAGATGAGTGAAAGAAAAGAAAACACGTGAAGCATGAGGGGAAATAAAACAAAAGGTACAATAAGAGAAGTTATGGTGGGTAGGCTCTATAATGCAACGACCTACCAACGGAACAGATAGACTAATTTTGGTGTGACCAAACTTAAGCAAATTTCATGTAAACATGCCCTTTTTAGCTCTTACAAGCAATCAATAATACACGTACCCTGTTCCTTCCCCAAAACTATACTATTATGGGGTTAGCTTAGGTTGTTTACTTTTACACATGAGGACACCATTTGTTGAATGCAAGATTTTGTGAATTAATATGTCTGGGCATGATTAATGTTTTCTGCTACCTAGTCTTAGTAGTAGTTAGGTCTGGTTAATTAGTTTTTGTTCGGTATGAAAATGAATGTGTCTCCTTGTTTGATAATGATGTGTCCTGTCTGGCATTGGTTATTTATTTATTTATTTATTTTTTTGTTACAGACGAGGGCTAGAGCCCAAAGAATTAAACGTCACTGGGGTTGCATCCCATACATTCTTCCTCTATCAGATCCTTTAAACTATGCGGGCAAAAATCAAAAAGTTGAGAGTGTGAAATTCCCAACTTAGCTAAATGATCAGCGGCGCAGTTTCTTTTCCTTCAGATATATTCTAACTTGATATTCCAGTTGAAACTCAGCATGTTTTGAGTCTGAATGAACAGAAGGCTGCAACTATTGTTTCGGTTCTGTCTCGTGATACGCTCAATTAAATGTTTTGCATCTGACTCAACAATCACCTGTTTAAGTCCAAAATCCCAAGCTAAATTCAGACCTCTATAAATGGCCCATTCTCCAGCTTCCTGGGCACTACAAATACCAACTTGGTGAGCAAAACCAGCAATCCATTGACCCCTGTAATCACGTAGCAAACCACCACAACCAGCTTTGTTGGAGTCCATAGCCATGGCACGATCCACATTCAGTTTAACCCAATTAATAGGAGGTGGCGTCCAAGAATAGGAAGTTTCAGCAGCATAATTAAACTTGGACCTTTGTTTCCACAAGGTTCATTTGTCAGAGCAAAAAATTTCCTGCAATTCTTCAAATAAGAGGAGGGATCAGGAGGTTTGACAAAGTTTTCATCAAAGACATCACTATTTCTCCAATTCCAGAGTTTACACACTTCCCACACCCAGAAAAGACTCCAGTTATCATTATCAACTTTCCCTAGATTTTGTTTAGGGTTGGGGGAAATCCGATCTTTCAAATTTAGGGAAAAGAAAGGTTGCACAAATCTTTGTTTGAGGTTCTCCAGCCACATATTATTTGCATAAGAACAATCGCGCAAAATATGCAGAATGTCTTCTACTCCTTCCTGAGAATAATTACAAAGGGGCGAACTAGAAGACCAAGTGCTTCTCCCAGCATTTGTTGGTAGCTTGTTGTTATAAATCCTCCATAAAAAGGTTCTAATCCTCTCAGCTCCTTTCCATTGCCATATCAATTTAAAAACCGGGTCGTATCTTCAATTAATTGATAAGCACTCTTAATGGTAAATCTGGCATTGGTTATTATTTCATGGTTGCATGAAACATCTACATGGGCTTTCCGGTCCATTAACTACCTTGTGGTCCTTGAATTGAGCCCGGCCTATGAAAATGAATGTGTCTCCTTGTTTGAATTCCTACCGGGATGTATACTGAATAAGAGAATACCTATACCTAGTAAAAAAAAAAAAAGTAATTATATACTATTGGGGTTAGTTCTAGTGAAAGTGGCTAACTCCTGACAGTATATTGAATTAATGTTTGAACCCCTTCTAAGAGATGCTAACATCTAGAATCCTATTTAGGAAAGACGTTTATATTCAATGCCCGACAGTCTTGAGCTGTCAAAGTTATCAAATGTTGGGATTGACAGATAAATAGCTAAAATTGACTTACACTAAGTCAAAATTATGGGATTAAATTAATTTTATAATTAAAGTTTAATTTGAATGGCTTAGTGAAATCACAATCAAGTTATTCTCGTTCTGCATGGAAAATTTGAATCTTGATTCCCCTGTGTTTCCAGTGGGATACAAAATTACAGCTTGAATCTCCACCCATCTAAATTGGGACCAAAAAAACCAGAAACTTAGGGGGTGTTTGGATGAAACCACCATGGTTTGGAGAATAGTTTTTGGAGAATAGATTATGGGGAGATAAATTTTGTGAAGAATAGATTTTTTAAAAAAGTGATTTTGAGAAATGAGCGTGTTTAGATAGTTATTATCAGAAGCAATTTTTATATATACAAATTACTTTAAAAAAACATAAGTTAATATGATAATTACATAAAAGATAGATTTTATGATACATTTTAATTTGAAGGAATAAAATTGTTAATAATATATTTTTTACCAATATAATTAATAATACATAAGATAATGTAATTAATAAATAATTAATATGTGTATATATATTTATAAGATATAAGATTAAATATGTTTATAAAAAAATAATTGAGGGATGTTAAAGTCATATTATTGTTGAGATTTATTCTGATAAGCACAATCATACTCTTCAATTTGAGTCAGAAGCAGAATGAATTCACTTGTCCTAAAATCATGGTTTCAGATTATTGGCCCAAAATTGATGTTGTTTGGGTGACATCCCTCCCAAACCATGGTTTTGGGGAACACCCAAACAGGCCCTTAAGCCTTTTGGGCAACATGATTAATCATTCGATCCAACACAATAATATGGGCTGTCGAGCCCATAAGTAGTTTGTAGCAGTAATGGAGCCCAACCTCCAGCGACAGTTAAATGTTACTGTTTGTTAGTATCCTCCCCGTGGGCGCCCCCGCCCCACGTATTGGAGATGCCCCACACCCTTCCCTTGCCAGATTTCCTGCCGAGCCCCTTACTAGTATTCAAAATCAAGTTGGTCTCCTTCTGCGCGTAAAAATTGAACATTTATATATATCATTATATTCAGATCGCATGCATCATTCCAGCTTCAACCCCGACCCAGAAAAAAATTCGGAGAAAGAACACAAAGGAGGCAATGGTGGTACTACTGGTGGCAACAACAACCGACCCAGCTTCGATCAACCCGGCCAATGCCTTGTTGGCGAAGCCCCGATGGCAGCCCGGACCGCACTTCCAGGTTTGAAAGATTCTCCTTTTTCGAATCCATCATCCCGATTTTCATTGTTCCAGTCTGCTGATTTGTCACTTTGTCGTGTCGGGTCAATTTAGGATGACATGAACAGCTTCGTGAATCAAGGTGCTAGAGTGTTGCTGCATGGGAAGGGTATAGTGGAAGAGGACGATCTGGACAAGAGGTGGGAGGACAAGACAGGGGAGGTGGTCGATGAGGTCATCTTCTTCAGCAAGCACACCGCAGTTTCTAATAAACCTGCCCTCACCGTTCACCCAATTGGTACTTTCTTGCAGAACCTTTTGGGTTTCTTCTGAAGTGAAAAGTTCTGTATATAACATTATATTGTTATGTGTTCGTAGGGGTGCCTCACTTGCGTGAAGGTGATGTTCCACCTCAAGGTGGAAAACCTGGATGGGCAGCAATACCGAGCCCTCGGATCGGGCCTTGGATTCGGCATTTGAAAAAACTTGCTCAAGATCATAACCTGGTCCCTGAATTCGAGGTATCCTTTTACTTCTTTGGAATTTAGGTTACGTTTTTTCCCTCAATTTTCTGGTGTTTCTTGTCTGATGATAAATGCTCTTCCCTAGTTTATGATCCCACTGTGGTCGTAGTTTAGAAATGGGCAATCAATAGCTTTGTTATGATTGCATCATTAACCTTTTAGCCAATGATCTGATCATTATTTTTTTAGTTTTGTGAAAGATTCTTAGACAAATTCTTTTTCCTCAATTTAGATCACTTTGGAGGCTACTCATCATGGGCCATTGACAAATAAGCCAACCATGTTTCTAGAGATTGGTGAGTGCTTCTTTTTTCTGCCTTTCAGATTATTTTAGTTGACAGTTTTGATGTTTTCTATACCATAATAAGAGCATTCTGCATGATCCATTAGTTGCTAAAACGAGTATAAAAAATTGCTAGGTTTTTGCTTCTACTGTTATTAGGCTGAGGTTGTCTTAATTTTTTTTTTTAGTGTTTTCTCTTCTTTGTTGAATCCGTGTTATTTGTCAAGAAGGTGCCATCTTTTTCAGTTTTCCATGTGGAAAAAAGATGGAGCAATGAAAAAGAAGCTTGCCTAGCAGTATAATTTGCTGTCACTGTTGTCCTTTGATGTGAAAATCTCCTGTAACGTGCATTTACTTTTTCCCTAATTCTTGTTCATTGTTTTAACCCTGAACGTATCTCTGAATCCTTTTTATGGTGGCTTCAATGGTTCCAATATACGATCTTCATTGTCCCTAAAAATTTGACCCTACTCACTCTCAAATCATTTTAACATATGGGCTTACGTTATCTCTCGTCCAACATTATGACCCCTGTCCAATCCATTTTAGGTCACAGCTAGAAAATTTTATTTCCTAATTCTGTGGTTTTACTTGACTTCTGGGTCCACACTAGTAAATATCTGTTTTATTCAGCATAATTTCCTGTCCAAATATTATCACTTCTGTTCAATCCTTCTTTTCTTGCCTCGTCTTTCCTTTTGATTAGCTTGTTATCCCTGGTCTTTCACGTGTGCTACGCTCGAGATTCTTTTCTTCATAATTTTTCCTCTTTTCCTATAAACTACATATTTACCTTTGGTTCTTTGCCAGTTTGTGGCTGCCATGCCCTAAGATACATTTTAAAATTTACTGAAGAAGCAATTAGCTAAACTTATTCTTAATGTTTGTTGAACGATGGGTTTTCTCTTTCTGGTGTAGGAAGTACTGAAGACTATTGGAAGAGGCAGGATGCTGCTGAAGTTATTGCTCAGGTCCAGTGGTCTTTTATGCCCTTTCAATTATAGCCCGTGCATTAGTATCTATGATGTTCTTGCATGAATAACTTTTTTTCCTTTCAAAATTTCTTCTATGCAATTTTAAATCTAATTACAAATAAACAATATCATCATTAGATAGACTGCTCTAAAGTGGTAATTTATTTTGTTTATTGAATTTCTCTTGTTTGAATTCTTGCAGTTAGTCTGGGAAGGACTCGGGCTTGGAGGAGGGGCAGATATAGGAAACTGGAACAGGTAGAACCGTTGAGCTAAAAAAAAAAATTGGTTGCTCGGTACTAATTCTTATGCAGTTCAATGCAAGGTTTGCATGATTTGTTTGTCTTCAATATGAACTTAGTGACTGTTCTCACTGCAATTTTTTGAATCTGGTGCCCATAATTTAATTATGAGGTCTTCCCATCTTGGAAAACGTAATGGGATAGAAGAAATTAGTCTGACTGCGGTCATCTCATTTTCACTTCTGGTTAACTTCAGGATCTTATTCTGTCATCCTGTTAATGGGTGTAACATCAATATATGCTTAATTTGGACTTCTGATTATAATAGCTTTCTCCTTATCGGGAAGTTTCTCTGACTTAAATTTGATTCTCGTCCTGCTGTAGGGAGAATGATAAGAAGAAAATCCTTCTTGGGATGGGTGGTGGACATTATGCACCTCGGCATATGGATGTAGTCATGTAAGTAGTCATTGAGTAAGAGCTACTTTGTGTTTTCTCTAATTTTTTTTCTAAAAAAAATTGAATTTCCTGAGTATGACCACGTATAAAAAACAAAAGGTTAAATTCAAATTGACGAAAATCCAGCTTCTCTAAAACCTCTTAAACCTTTTCGACCTCAACTTCTGCTTTATTTGATTGATGCGTGTCTTCTGGTGACGCAACATCTAGATATCTAATAAAGCCCTATTGATGCTGACAAATTATTTATGATTTCCCACTCTATCAGTTCTTCAGGGTCACGTGGAATATGAATATACTTACTCTGTTCTTGCAATGCTAGGAAAGGCGACGTTTGGGTGGGTCACCTACTTTCTGGATATTCCTTGCCTATGGATGATCCAAGCCAGTCAAAAGCAGGAACAGGTGAGAAAGAGATTGGTGGGACTTGGAGAGCGTCTATAACTGCTGCTTATGAGGCCACGAGAGCTGGTTTTCCTGGCGGTGAAATTATTGCCCATCTTGACCACAAGTAAGCTTCTGCTGGGCCATTGTTTTGTTTTGTATTTTTCCTTTTTGGTTCTATATTTTTCCCACTGCTCTCTCTTGAACTACTTCCTAAAAATATTTGAGAATGTTTTAATGATGTGTGATGATTCGTAACCTATTATAGCAGTTATTTGTTTTTGCAATTATAATAACACTCTGGTCTCTAAGTAGCTATTGGTTATCCTCAACCATCACCTCGCAGGAGTTTCAAGGGCTGGCAGAAGAATGCCATAACAGAATTCCTTACTCGGAAGAATATTAAAATTGGCAAGCCAAATGACTTCTTTTGATTTTGAAGGATGAATGTTCAAGAAACTGAGTTTCTACACAGCGAAGGTGAAAGCAGGCTGAAGATTGTAGCATCCCAGATTTGCAATCATGTTAGATGATTTTATACTGATAAATGAAGTAGGAGATGACTTGGTTTGTCCAGAAATTCAGGGGTTGTTGAAGCCAGCCATTTTTTTTCATCTTCCTCAGTTTATATTTCATAAGAAAAGTGAAGAATGAGTAGATTCTTCTCTACATAGCTGCCACATGTAGCACTCTTTAGGAAAGAAAATCTGCTGTACCTGATTTTACGATATAAACTTGCTATGATATGACACATGTATTTTTTGAGGGGTGATATACTCACATATGCCTTTACAATGGCTGGGAGCCCATCTTGTAATTTTTACAGAACCCTGTTAATTTCATATCATGGAGCTATGGAATGAAGGTTATATCTACAGTTGCCAAATACGACCATTGGTGCTGGAAATTACAGATTCTCATATTTGTACAAAACATTCGAAGAAAATGAGCTGCAATGTTGGCCAATGTTAAATGTAGCCTTGATCTACAATAGATGTTGTCCAGAAGGAAAATGCCAAAACATCATATATATATTTCATATTTTTCAGGGCCAACTCTAAGAACATCAGGTTGGAGAACTCACTGCTAAAAGGAAACAAATCATGGTTGGGGCCATATGTATAGTGTGAGCTGGTGGACAATGTCCCCTGAGCTGAAGGGTCAGTGTCCCAATTGAAAAAGGAAAGAAAACAGACTGGTAGCATTACCCACAAATAGAGAGACCCATGAAAAGAAAGATGAAAAGAAAGAACGTAGCTGGATTTCTCAATGGCTTGTGTTTGACCACAATGTATGTTCTTGGCTGTCATCCGAAGAAGCTGTGTCTTCTTGTCTGTTTTTGTCGTCTTTTGTACTTTGTGGTTGTGTGTGTTTGACCACAAAAGTTACAAGGAAGGCGGGGAGTGCTAATGCTCATATCTTGTATATATAAAGATAAATGAAAATTAAATACTGCAAGGATGGAATGTTATGGGCTTGTGTTATTTATTTTATTTTATTTTAACCATTTTTGAGAGGAGGTGTGGGATGCCATTATCGAGAGGCAATATTTTACTTTTTTATTTTCATGTTCTTGAACAATTTTTTAGAGTAGTTTTTTCAGAACAAGTTTTGAAAATTTAAAAAACTAAAAATTTGTTTGAAAAGTATATTTTGTAGAACAAAATTTAACATTTTTATTTTTCAGAATATATGACAGTTTTTTATTTTTTAAAAACAAAACTGATATGAAAAAGAAGAAATGAAACTGATCCCATGTTTGTTCTTCCTTCCGTGTCGTCCAATCAATAGATTTTGTTTCGATTATTTCCGCTTACTATATGAATGAACGGTTCGTTCCTCCCCACTTTATTACTCTGTTTGTATCTCGTTATTGAAAATTTTAAAAACATTATTTGCTTGTTGAAAAAACACCCCTCTTAATCTAATTTTTCAAAGATGAAAATTTTCCAATCAGGAATTCAGGATGGCCCTGTCTGGGGAAAAAATTTTAAAGATCAAAGTGCATAAAAAATTCACTAATCTTTGCATTCAAAATCTCTTCTTCTTCTTTGACCCAACAAAAAAAAAGAAAAACTCTGTTCTTCTTCTTCTTCGTCCCGTTTTAGCTTGGAAGAGCGGAATCAGAGAACATGAGTTTGCTTAATGAATTCTGAACTCTTGAATTAATATACGAAGAACAAATTGTTGTCGCAGTTCCCTCCAAATCACTGCGAAACTATTTACAAAATAAAAATGGCTTCTGGAGCATTTAGAATTAGCACCGCCATATCCAGAAGAAGCGGGAAGATTCTGATATGGATCGCATATACAGGCCACCGTCCCTTTCTTCTTCCTTCTCCATCCCTTGAAACTTCATAAACACTCGAATTCCCATAATGGGGTCCTTTTTCATTTATTTTTTGCTTGATTTGTTTTGTAACAAGTGAGTCACAGCCTTCTTCAGTTCTCGTTGCTCTGCTTATGGATCCGAAGGAGGTCGTTGAAGTATAGCGCTTTGGTTTGGCGGGTTTCACCCGACCACCCAGTTCAAGTGTTGAGTCTCCCCCTTTCCCTCTGTGTTTTCCTCACGAATTTTCTCGGAAAAATTCTCAGTGGTTGGTAGGTTGGAAAAATGACGACCGAGAAAAAAACAAAAGAGGATAAATCTAACTTTTTGGCGGAATCCAAAGACGGGTGATATGGGTAGGTAAACAAAACAAGGAGTGAAAAGAGATCCATAGAGGCGCTTATATTAATTTTCGGTATGAAATTAAATCGCTGAAACGGGATGGGGTAGGGGCCACTATTTAATGCTCTAACATGCCCTATTAAATAGGCGATTGTGGAGGTCAGGGGTTGTTTGTTGCTCTCTTTAAAGCTCTTACATTAGGTGCTGGAGACGTGGGATGAACAGCTACTACGGCTGACCATTATTAGGGCTCTATAGTTCCCACTCACAATTGATATTCTCTCTGTTTAAACATACTACGATACGATTCTTTTCTTTTGTTCCTCCTTCCTTTCTTCTTTTCCGATACTTCGTCATACTCTCCGAACAAAAGCAAAGTAGCAAACTCCATCTTTTTCTGGCTTTGGTCTTTGGTAATTCCTTTACCTCTCTGCTTTTGCTTTAATTTCATATCCGTGGAATGTTTCTGGAATACCCTTTCTTTTCCAACTATCTTTATCTGCTCATAGCAATTTAAAATTGTCATTGCTGTTGCAGCATCTTGTTTCTGTCTTTCTTGTCTCTGAGCCCAGTTAACTTGGCTCCTAACTGGTCTCTCCTGAAGTCAGTCTCATCGAGAAGAAAAGGTACTGTATGAAGCATATTATAATCTGCTTCTTTCAGTTTATGCATATAGTTTTCCTCCCTCCCTTTTGTCTTTTCTCTTCCTGTCGTTTTGTTGGCCATAAAGGTTTTGGGATCTGAAATGGATCTTACACTTGTCTATGGTTGCTGATTTCCTTCATGCCATCGGATTGTAGCCTAGCTGGGATTTGCATTATACTTCTCTGGATTTCTGGGCTTCGTTTTTAATTGCCTCTAGGGGGTTAGATCTAAGCAGAGCTAACAAACAAAATAGAATTTTTAGAGTCAAAGTTGTCCAGGTCCTGTGTTTTGAACTGTATTTTGTAGTTTTGTAGGTTTTGCGGTGTGGTTTTGGAGTTTTGCAGTTTAAAACTCCGATGATTTTAAACTTAGCTTTTGTCTTTTTATGTACATTGAAAACTGCACTAGGCGGAAATCTTTTACTTATAATAAAGAAAAGGTACTGGTACTTGCTTTTTGTCCTTTACTCATAGACGCCGATACTGTTTATTTTAATTAGTAATTATCAAAACTTACCGATAGCAATTCTACCAAGTTTATACTCTTGAGGCTCTTAGTAAACACTCATGGCCCTGATTAAGCTCATAGTTATACTTTATAATTGAGGGACATCAGTAGAAATTTCATTCGATGTTTAATAAACAGGGTATAACGTATCAGTGACAGAACAGAGTTAACTTCCTTTTAAAATCCAATTATAAGGTCCCTTATGAATATTAGCTTTTTCTTTTTTAATTACTATTATTTCATTATTTTTCAGGATGAGATTATCCTTGTATAATCGATAGGAACTTTGTTATTGATACTTGGCTTTGAGCATTTTGTCAACAGAGTTTGCTAGTGCTATTGTTTTCATTACATGCATTTAGTCCCGCTGCCATTAGTTGCTTGCTAATTGCTAAACCTGTTCCTATTTACTCTTTTCTGATATTCAGGGTCCTGCAAAATATTGGGCATTATCATAGCAGTGTTTGATTGAAAATATGATTGGTTGAAGCGAGAAAAATTTTTCAATGCGGTAAAGTAAGTCCAGTTGAACCATGAAACTAGGTAATAGACTGTCAACTTCTGATTTCTCTGTTACTGTCTTTAGCTGCCATATGTATCTGCTTATTAATGTAACTGTTCCCCAAAAGTGGCGTCATTAATGATTTTATATCATTAACCCCCACTATCACTATTCACTAATTTGTTTTTCAAACATGGAACCGTGATTTTATATTTCATTAACATGAAAATGTTTGTGCAGAGGGAGAACTGGCCTTTTGCCATCCAAATATTGGTCTTAAACCTGAATCTCAATCTTTTGAATTCAATGACAGTAATCCAGACTCCATCCTGTGCAAATCACTAAGCAAGAAAGTGAACGAAAATGAGAAAAGGATCTGCTTTGATTTAAAGAGTAACGAGGGGAATTCAATTCCAACACAATATGACATGGAGGAGGTGGATGGTTTGATTGCTTCAAAGCTTGGTTGCCCTACAGGCGTTGTTGATTTAGAAAATAATGATGAAGCAAAGGTCTGGAACTTTGTTTCGCCTGTCTCTCATTCTTCCCAAGATACAGAAGCATCTAATGCAAAAAGCTCCCATGATGTGTGGATCCATGATTCTCGAGAAGAATTAGATTCGTGTGAGAATTCAGAAGATACCTATTCAGATGAATGTGTGACAGAAAGCCAACCTGAATTCATTGTTTGTTGCAAAGAAAGTAATTGCCATTTTATTAAGGATATATGTGTTGATGAAGGAGTCCCTCCCATGGATAAGGTCCGGTACGGGAATAGTGCTGATGAAAAGGATGTTTCTAAATTCTTGCCTTTTGACACTTCAAAAACTGAAGTATCAGAGAAAGACAACGGCGAGATTGGTGTGCCGTTACTAGACGTTCTAGATGTAACGATAATCAAGGAATCTGATAAGTTTCCTCTTAAACATCATCAGTCTGAGAATTTGATTCAGAGAGATGAGAATGCTTCTGAAAATTTTGCTGATCAGAACAAAGAAATGGTTTTACCTGGCGGTCTAATCTCGTTGCAAGAGATAGAACCGGAAGCTAGGCCTTGTGATCCGGGTGATGAAGTTGAACTCAACCATGCGGAGGTATTTTTCATTTTCGCTTGTGTTAGATTTTATTTGGAACTTATATGCTCCTTTCCCAAAGATTGATCGAATATTTTTCGCATGTGTCATGCTTGAAATCATTAGAAAAATGTCAACGTCTCTTCACTCAATAGCTTAGTTTTGATCTGTACTTTGTTTACACGTTGAAGTCAAAATTTAAAAGGGCTTTTGTGTTTGACTATGAACTTTGAATATTGTGTAGAAACCAAAATATTTATTTGTATCATTGGTGTATTGAACTAGTAGCTATGAAGGTGTATGTTTAAAAAGAGAGAAAATCTGTTATCTGCTCTATTTCTAAATGCTTACCACTACTCGTCCTTCCAAGGTTATGACTTATTCTCCATATCTGTCTGGGAACAATAAAATCTTCCGGAGAAGCTTTGTTGAGATGTTGAAAATGATTAACCTACTTTGATGAAGCTTTTCTTGGAACCTAGTTCAAACTGCAAGACAAGATATAAATATCTGGAACTGACCTTTGTTCTTGACATGTAGGTCTGTAGTGAGCTGAATCACTTTCCAAGCATGAAGAGTCCAAAAACAGAGTTGACGAAACAGTATTGGCAAACCCTTCAGTCAATGAAATGGATAGGCATATCCTTGTCAGGGATAGCAGCTTTGTTCCTGCAGATTCTGTGGCTTTTTGTAGTAAAGAGGAATGCCACCAAGATGGTCGCTGTGAATGTGATGACTTCCAAAATACAGCTAAGCCTGAAGATGGGAGGTCCATTACAAGCCAAGTTTCTCACTGCAATGGCGAGTCAAGTTTCTCAACTGTAGGCGTATCTAGTCATATATGTTACTCGGGACCCGTACCCTTTTCCGGCAGCATTTCGCTTCAATCGGATAGCAACGCAACTAGCACACGTTCCTTTGCCTTTCCCATGTAAGTTGCCATAAAACTTGTTGGTTTAATCAATGCCTCATCGTCAGCAGTAATTCTCTTGAGTAGTTGCTATTGAATTCTTAAAAAAATCTTAATGCATGGACATCTTTTGCCACTTAGTTTCTACTTTCATGATTTTATTGAAGAGCTTAGTAGAAAATGTTTGAGAACTGCACTAAAGTTTTCACATATTCTGATTGCAGACTGCAAAATGAATGGGATAGCAGCCCAGTCAGAATGGCGAAAGCCGACAGAAGACATCACCGAAGGCATAGGAGTTGGAAGGAGGGCCTTCTTTGCTGTAGATTCTGAACAATTCTCTCTTTTTCCAGGTTTAGGATCATGAGATGTATAATATCATTGAAACTCATGTACATCTCCAGCTATTTATTGTCCAGAAAGGTTAAAATGGTGAGTTTGTGCTCCTCTCTGCAAGCCAAGCCTTGTTTTCCCCCCTCCTTGCTTGCCCCTGTTTTCCTCCTTATTCTTTAATACATGGTATAATTATTATTATTTACATTAAAATTCAAGTTGTAGGATGAGTTTACGTTGGTCTATGTTCTGAATGCTCTCACAGTACAAGCGAGCTAGTCAAATCTCTTGAAGTTGCTGTAATAATCTCTAATAAAAATATCGCTGAGATA